>NC_025996.2:1107325-1182085 GCF_000442705.2 Elaeis guineensis | reverse complement strand
CCCAACAGATATTGCTCCCACTTTTGCACTGCATAAACCACTGCTAATAACTCCCTTTCAAAAACTAATAAAGCCTGGTGCCTAGGCCCCAATGCTTTGCTAATAAAAGCGATGGGATGGCCTTCTTGAATTAAGACAGCCCCAATACTAAACCTAGAAGCATCAGTCTCAATCACAAAAATTTTGCTGAAATCAGGCAAAGCAAGAACCGGGACTGAAATCAAAGCTCGTTTCAACTGTTGAAATGCATTTTGGGCAGCTTCATCCCATACAAAGCCTTCTTTCTTCAGTAACACAGTCAAAGGTCTGCTAATCTGCACATAATTCTTCATAATCCTTCTGTAGTACCCTGACAGCCCCAAAAAACTTTTTAGCAGCTTCTGATTTTTAGGTTCAGGCCAATCTTGTACCCCTTGTATTTTCTTAGGGTTTGTGGAAACCCCCTGAGATGATATGAGATGCCTTAAGTATTCCACCTTTGAGCTGCCAAAAGAGCATTTACTTTGTTTAGCAAATAACATCTGCTTCCTCATTTCTTCAAACACGATCTGCAAGTGTTCCAAGTGATCAGCTACACTCCTGCTATATATAAGTATATCGTCAAAGAAAACCAATACAAATTTTCATAAGTATGGTCTGAAAATGTGGTTCATGGGTGATTGAAAAGATGCAGGGGCATTTGTCAAGCCAAATGGCATGACTAAGAATTCAAAATGCCCTGAGTGAGTCTTGAAAGCAGTCTTGAATACATCATTAGGATGCATCCTTAATTGATGGTACCCTGCCCTCAACTCTATTTTAGAAAAAATTATAGACCCACCCAATTCATCTAGAAGTTCTTCAATAACGAGAATAGGAAACTTATCTTTAATGGTCTGCTTGTTTAGTTCGCTATAACCCAGGCATAATCTCTAGCTTTCCTCTTTTTTTCCCACCAAAACAACTGGCGATGCAAAAGGGCTTGAGCTGTATTGAATAAAGGGATTTTATGATCAAATGATCCTCTACTTGGAGGTAGCTCTTTCGATTTTGCAAAAAGGTCTTCATAATGTGACAGAAGCTCATTAATCTCAGTTAATGTATTTTCGCCTACAGTATTTACTTTTCGGAATTCACCATATTCTTCTAATACCGAACTCTGCTGAATGTTATCAAACAGCCTAATTTGAGATGTGGTGATTGTTGCATAGATTTAATCATATAGCTTTATTTCCTGCAGCTTTGACTTCTGTAGACTTATTCCCCCTTAAAACATGTTTGATCCGATTTCATCTAAACTCCATTTGTAGTTCCTTAAAGTCCCACATTATAGGCCCCAATGTGCTCAACCATTGGATTCCAAGAACAATATCACAACCTCCCAACTGAAGTAAATACATGTCTGCCTGAAACTCAGAATATTGCATTCTCCACTTGAGAGCTTTGCACATCATAAGTCACCACCGCTTTACTTCCATCAGCTACAATAACTGTTATGGGTGGTATCGTGATTATTTTACATCCCAGCTTACAAGCCACTCTTTCATCAAGGAAATTATGTGTACTACTACTGTCCACAAGCACATGCAGTGGTCTTTTAGTATAGAATCCAGTAACCCTCATTGTTTGAAAAGACTGCATACCACATAATACATAAACAGAAATATGAGGACTGTCATCAAGTACTTCTTCCTCATTATCTTCTTCAATTTCCACATTCCCATCTTCTTCCCCAGGAACTTCAATAAAAAATAGTTGAGTCTTTTTATTTCTACATCTGTGCCCTAGTTCAAATTTCTCTTTGCAAAAGAAACACAGACCTTTCAGCCTCTTTTCCTCCCCTTCCCTTTGAGAAATATTTTTTGGGCCTGAGTTGCTTATACTACTCAAAGGATTAACACGCGAAGAGTATGTTTTCTGTCCCAACCTACTTCCTCCACTGGGAGTAGGTAACAACCCCTTCTGTTAATTTATTTGATGTCAAGGAAGTCTGTCTCATGGGATGAGTTGGTAATTGATATTTGTCAACGCTTTAAAGAGGGTATGGGAATGAGTATTGTTGAAGATTTCAATAAACTGCAACAAACTGGGAAATTGGATGATTATCTTAAGAAATTTGAGGATTTCAAAGCCTTAATGCTACAAAGAACCCCTGAATTACCAGATAGATATTTTTAGATAGCTTTGTGGGTAGTCGAAAACCTGAACTAAAATCATTTGTGAAGGCATTTAAGCCAAGAACTCTTACTGAGGCTACGGATTATGCGAGATTACAAGAAGAGACAGTGGAAGCAATTCATCATTCCAGTAGATCTTCTACAAGGATACCTGTGAGCTCTTTTTCTCAAATAACTATTAAACCATACTTCAGCTTCACCAATCATGTACATTGAAGCCAAATCAACCCTTTGACTATCCGGGATATGAAATAAGCTAAAATAGTTAGCACATTTTTTGACCCAATTTCTAGGGTTACTACCATCAAAAACAGGGAACTCAAATTTTGGAGAAAAGTGATTTGAAAATTTACCACCAGTTGCTGGAATATTACTCTCCACTTCAATTGCTACTGTGTTCTTCTCTGTGCCTGCACTTTCAGCTTTTGAGCCCACACCGTGAATTTCTTGCCCCAGATTTCCTTGAGGAATTTCTTTTGGTGCCTCCATTAATTGCGAGAGCATCCGTTGTTGCATTACCTCTAACCTTTCTTCAAATTTCCGTGCTTGCTCTGCGAGTCTTTTCCCAACCAGATTTCTTGCTTATTCTTCGATCAATTGACTGTTTTTTGTTGAATTAGTGTTATATTTGGCTCCAAATCATATCCGTCTCCCATGACACTTGGGAATACTACATCGACTCAAACTCTATTTTTTAAGAAGACTTTCTTCCTTTATAAGGAGGCCACTGGCATCCTTTCTTGGAAGAACGGAGGTAAGATCGGGCGGAGATTTTTCTAGGATTTCTTGTGCGGGATTTTTTCTAACCTGTGCCTCTTGTGCGCGGGTTCTGTTCTCGGGTCGACCTCTCACCTGTGAGCCGACCTCTCACCTGTGCCTCTTGTGCGCGGGTCCTGTTCTCTGGCCGATCTCTAACCTGTGCCTCTCTTGTGCGCGGGTTCTGTTCTCTGGCCGATCTCTCTTGCTTGTGCTTCAGTGCTGGCCTGTTCTCTGGCCGATCTCTCAGCTGTGCCTCGTGTGCGGGTTGCTTTCTGACTTTCTTCTGTTGGCCTTCAGTTGGTGATTTACTTGTCTTCTTCTTTCTCAATTTCACGGACACCTTGTGCTGCTACAGCTGGTAAGGAGGTATCATCTTGATTTTTTGCCGAGGGTTGAGGAAGGTATCTTCATCTCAGGTATTATTTTATCTTGATCTATTGCCGAGGCTGAGATTGGTTGATCCTATTGGATCTTGGTTGCCTTCTATTCGATATTTTGTTGCCTTCTTGTTGATTTCGGAAAAAGATATTTTATACCTCATATTGTACCTAAATTTCGGGACGGATATATAGTGGATTGCTCCTCCTCCCCGTGGATGTAGGCCTTTTGTGCCGAACCACGTAAATCTTGGTTCTTTGTCTTTGTTTATTTATGCCTGCAATGTGTTTGGTGATTTGTCTCAAAGAAATTAGATATTAGATCACAAGCCCAGATCGATCCAATCCGGTGCGCGTTGCTTCAACAATTGGTATCAGAGCTCTTGGATGGCTGGTGATAAGAAACCAAGTTTCTCAATGGCTAATGATCCGGTATCTGTCTCTCACTCCACCACCGTCAGGCATAAAGTGGCTGTCTTTGATGGCACGGGAGATTTTTCACTATGGAAGATAAGGATGAAATATCTGTTAGTTAAAGAAGGTGTTGCAAAAGTCCTTAAGGGTATAGATTCAATTCCGGGAGATAATGAAGTTGTTAAAGAAGAGATTAACGAGAGAGCCCTAGGAACTTTGTTTTCAGGTTTAAGTGATAAAGTCCTTCATAATGTTGTGGAACTAAATACAGCCAAAAGTGTATAAAAAAAACTAGACATTTTATATATGGCAAAATCTCTGACTAATAGATTATATTTGAGGAAAAAATTACACACATTTCGTATGACAGAAGGAACTTCACTAAAAGATCACTTGGATAAGTATAATAAGCTCCTGCTTGATCTAGTAAATGTTGGTGTCGATGTAGATGAAGAAGATAAGGCTTTGATTCTAATTTACTCTTTGCCCAAGTCCTTTGAGCATATTGCCACTACCATGCTTTATGGAAGAGAAACAATAAGTCTTGAAGAAGTAGAAGCTACTTTGTTATCCAATGAACTTAGATTAAAAGTACAGCTTCAGCATCAGGTTCAGACTTCAGCTCAAGGTCTTACTGTTAGAGGTAGAGATGAACAGAAAAAGGGTGGACAAGGTAGGAGTAAGTCCAAAAATAGATCAAAGTCTAGGCCCAAAAGATCAGGTATTTGTCACTACTGCAAAAAGCCAGGTCACTGAAAATCTGAGTGTAGACTTCTACAATCTAAAAGAAAAAAGGAACAAAAGGATAAAGGAACAATCTCTGATACAGCATCAATTGCAGTTTCTTCAGGAAGTCATAGCAGTATATCAGATGATGCAGTATTCACAGCTGCCTGCAGTGTTAGTCATGCTGACACTTGGATAGTGGACTCTGGAGCATCTTTCCACATGACACCTCACAAGGAATGGTTCTCTTCCTTTAGATCTTGTGAAGGTGGTACTGTTCTTCTTGAAGATGATGGCATCTGTAATATAGAAGGTATTGGAACAATTCAAATTAAATCAAATTCAAATACCATGGTGATATTGGATGATGTCAGATATGTTCCTAAATTAAAAAAGAACCTTCTCTCAATACATGCCTTTGACAGAGCAGGATATGAGGGCAGATGGGGTAGAGGATCTATTACTATCAATAAAGGGGTATTAACTTTATTAAAAGGTAAATTAAGTGAAACCCTTTATTACCTGGATGGCAGTACAGTTGTTGGTCAGGCATCGGCAGTACAATCTTCTCTTGAGCAGTTGACACATTTATGGCACCAGAGACTATGACACATTTCAGATAGAGGTCTACAGGAGCTGAGTAGACGTGGTCTGCTGAGAGGTCAGAAGATTGGTGCACTTGGATTCTGTGAGCACTGCATATTTGGAAAACAACACAGAGTCAGCTTCACTACAGGCGTGCACAGGACAACTGGTATATTAGACTATATTCATTCTGACCTATGGGGACCTGCCCCAATTATATCCAAGGGTGGATCAAGATATATACTTACTTTTATTGATAATTACTCCCGAAAAGTCTGGATATACACCATTAAAAATAAGAGTGATGTATTTGAAACATTCAAATGGTGGAAGTCTATGGTCGAGAGGCAGACTGAAAGGAAGGTGAAAACTTTTCGGACTGATAATGGTTTAGAATTTTGTTCTACAGAATTTGATGACTTTTGCAAGTCAGAAGGTATTATTAGATATAGAACAACAGTAGGTACACCTCAGCAGAATGGTGTGGCAGAACGCATGAATCGGACACTGTTAGAGAGAGTCAGATCTATGCTATCTAGTTCAGGATTAAGTAAAGATTTTTGGACAGAGGTCGCTCACACAGTCTGCTATATTATAAACCGATCTCCAGCATCAGCATTAAGCATGAAGACTCCCGAAGAGATGTGGACAGGAAGACCTGCAGACTATTCAAAACTCAGAATCTTTGGGTGCCCAGCTTATGCATATGTAAAAGATGGGAAATTGAACCCTCGGGCTAAAAAGTGCATATTTATTGGATATGCATATGGGGTAAAGGGCTACAGATTATGATGCACAGAATCTGGATCTCAAAGATTTTTAGTCAGCAGAGATGTGACATTCCATGAGACAACCACTGCTTCAAGGCAGCTACAGCCTAATTCTTCTCAAAGTGATCAGGATCGGGGTCAGCAGGAGAGGAATATTGTAGATATTGATCAGACTGTTAAATCACAACAACAACAGACAAATGCACAGATTCAGACTCAGAAGGAGGTGACATTACAAGATCAGGATCAGATTGAGAGTATTGCCACTCGCAGACCAAAGCGTCAGATCAGAGTACCTCAAAGGTATGATTTTGAGGATTCTGCTTGTGCTGAGTTAGTCTATTATGCTCTGAGTGTTGCAGACACCATTGGTGATGAGCCGACCACATTTCAGGAGGCCATTAGTAGTTCACGAGCTGATGAATGGACCATGGCTATGGTTGAAGAACTTCAGTCTCTAGAAAAGAATCAGACTTGGGAGTTAATCAAATTACCAAAAGGTGAAAAGGCAATTGGCTGCAAATGGATCTTCAAAAGGAAAGAAGGAGCCACTCCTCAAGACTTTAGATATAAGGCCAGGTTGGTAGCAAAGGGATACAGTCAACGAGAGGGTATTGATTACAAAGAGGTATTTTCTCCTGTAGTCAAACACTCATCTATTCGTGTGTTACTTGCTTTTGTTGTTTCTCAAAATCTGGAGCTGGAACAACTAGATGTTAAGACAGCCTTTCTTCACGGTGATTTAGAGGAACAGATCTATATGCAACAACCACTTGGTTTTGAGGTTTCAAATAAAGAAGATCATGTATGCTTACTCAAGAGATCATTATATGGTCTCAAGCAGTCTCCAAGACAGTGGTACCGCAAATTTGACAGATTTATGGTTGACCATGGATACAGTAGATCTCCATATGATAGTTGTGTGTATCACCAGCAGCTTTCAGATGGGTCCTTTTGTTATTTGTTATTATATGTGGATGATATGCTAATTGCAGCCAAAGACATGACAATCATCCAGAAACTGAAAGCCGAGCTCAGTACTGCATTTGACATGAAGGACCTTAGACCGACAAAGAAGATACTTGGGATGGAGATTATTCGTGACAGGCAGTCAGGTAGATTTTTCCTTACTCAGCATAGTTATATTGAAAAAGTCTTGGACAGATTTGGTATGTCTACAGTCAAGCCTGTCACTACCCCCTTTGCCAATCATTTTAGACTTTCTGCCAGAGACTCTCCTCAGACTGAGGATGAGAAGAGATATATGTCTAGAGTGCCATATGCGAGCGCAGTTGGCAGCATCATGTACGCAATGGTCTGCACTCGACCTGATATTTCACAGGCAGTAAGCGTAGTAAGCAGATATATGGATAAACCTGAAAAGGCTCACTGATCAGCTGTGAAATGGATACTCAGATATCTGAAAGGCACTTCTAAATTGGGATTGATATTTTCTACATAGAGTAATTGCATAGTTACAGGATTTTGTGATTCAGATTATGCTTGTGACTTGGACAGGAGAAGATCTTTGACTGGATATGTGTTTACTCTTTCAGGATGTGCAGTCAGTTGGAAGGCTACTTTGCAGTCTACAGTTGCTTTATCTACCACTGAAGCAGAATATATGGCATTGACAGAGGCAGCAAAGGAAGCTATTTGGTTAAAAGGGTTAGTACAGGATTTGGGTCTCGAACAGGATTGTTTAGACATTCATTGTGACAGTCAGAGTGCTTTGCACCTTGCCAGAGACCAGATGTATCATGAACGAACAAAACATGTAGATGTCAGATATCACTTCATCAGAGATCTAGTAGAGAAAGGTGATGTCAGACTTCAGAAAATATATACTGCCCATAATCCAGCTGACATGTTCACTAAACCAATCCCTGCAATTAAGTTCAGGAATTTCCTGAACTTGATTGGAATAAACATTTGGTAATGCCCTGCGGGGCTTGTGGTGAGGAGGAGGTTATAAATTTTTTCATCTGAAATAAAAGGTACAATATTTGTCGCAAGGAGGAGGATTGTTATATTTGGCTCCAAATCATATCCGTCTCTCGTGACACTTGGGAATACTACATCGACTCAAACTCTATTTTTTAAGAAGGCTTTCTTCCTTTATAAGGAGGCCACTGGCATCCTTTCTTGGAAGAACGGAGGTAAGATCGGGCGGAGATTTTTCTAGGGTTTTTTGTGCGGGATTTTTTCTAACCTGTGCCTCTTGTGCGCGGGTTCTGTTCTCGGATCGACCTCTCACCTGTGCCTCTTGTGCACGGGTCCTGTTCTCTGGCCGATCTCTAACCTGTGCCTCTCTTGTGCGTGGGTTCTGTTCTCTGGCCGATCTCTCTTGCTTGTGCTTCGGTGCTGGCCTGTTCTCTGGCCGATCTCTCGGCTGTGCCTCGTGTGCGGGTTGCTTTCTGGCTTTCTTCTGTTGGCCTTTAGTTGGTGATTTACCTGTCTTCTTCTTTCTCGGTTTCACAGACACCTTGTGCTGCTACAGCTGGTAAGGAGGTATCATCTTGATTTTTTGCCGAGGGTTGAGGAAGGTATCTTCATCTCAGTATTGTTTTATCTTGATCTATTGTCGAGGCTGAGATTGGTTGATCCTATTGGATCTTGGTTTCCTTCTATTCGATATTTTGTTGCCTTCTTGTTGATTTCGAAAAAAGGTATTTTATACCTCATATTGTACCTAAATTTCGGGACGGATATATAGTGGATTGCTCCTCCTCCCCGTGGATGTAGGTCTTTTGTGCCGAACCATGTAAATCTTGGTTCTTTGTCTTTGTTTATTTATGCCTGCAATGTATTTGGTGATTTGTCTCAAAGAAATTAGATATTAGATCACAAGTCCAGATCGATCCAATCCGGTGCGCGTTGCTTCAACAATTAGCCATTCTTTCTCTTTTACGAGTCTGAGTTTACTTTGTTGTGGTTCTAATAATGTGGAGGACATCAATAATCTTACATCGATTGTGAGTCAAGAGGAACTCACACTTGTAAAGAGAAATTTTTTTTTTTCATATGAGATATTTTTTAAAAGATAAAATATTATAGATTAGAACGGATAATATCTCACGTGACGGGATAAACTCTCGAAAAGAGGTCGAGGTCCGCCTCATTTTTCTTGCTAGGGTTTGGTTAGATTCAAAAAGAAGGAAAGGAAGAAATTGTGTTATTATTAATAACTACCAAATTCATAGTCGGAGAAATTACGTTATTATTAATAGCTACCAAACTCATAGTCATGTCAGCAGACTTTACTAACAAACTAACAATCTCTAACTAACTATGCCAGTTAAGCTTTCCACTAACTCAACTGAATTAACGGCCTAACGATTATTACTACAATTAAACTATTGATATACTGTAACAATTATTCTCTCTGCCAGTGAATGTGGTTCAAGTTCCGATCATTAGTAATTAATGTGACGCAGCTCGCCAGGTAACGTGTCCACACTGCGTAAGGATCAATGTTTTGTCATCAAGATCGAACTTTGATCCACCACTTGTAGTGCACCAAACAAATGGTGGCCAAGAAGGCTAGGCCTCATTGGCTTCATGGAATGGCACTTGAATACTCCAGTTGCAATCATTTACGCTTATAAGAGAATCCAAAGGAGATAAAAGATCCCAAGCCCAGATTTCAATCTCTTCCTTTGTAATCAACAATCATGTATCAAAAAATTGCAATGTAGGATGGAGTCTCCATCTTCGAGTTATTATTAAAAATGATAGAATGGATTTTCAAAATAATAATGAGGTGTTTGGTTTGAGGAAGTGAGGGTCTAAAATCGGAATTGAAATAGGTGACTCCCATTCCAACTGTTTGATTGGAAGGAGTCCCATTCTAATTCCGATTTCAGAATGGAATGGGAATGGCTCAATGTATATAAAACTCAATCCCTACTCTCCTCTATAGATTCAAATTTTTATTCTAATTTTGATTCCGATTTTGATTCCAGCCACAAACCAAACACTTCGGGAGATTTGGTCATTCCGATTCCGATTCCGATTCCAAATCATTCCAATTCTCATTCTCATTTTGATTCCGGTTGCGAACCAAACACCCCTTAAAAGTAAATTTAAAAAAAAAAAGATAATCATAGATTGTCTTTAGTTTTAGAGTGTGGGTAAGCATATTTCATATGGTTTTAATTTGTTTCATTTGATAAACTGGATTGTGTCATGAGTAATTTCTTTCCATAACTGTTTACAATCGCCAATTTAAGACATGAATTTTTTTGATTTACTACTTTTGTTATTTTATACCACCTCACAGTGTAATATGTTCATAAAATGATGGCATCGGCCATCAATGTTAAGGTCGATATTATATCCATTTTGGAAGTAAAGATTGTCAATTGATGAAAACCAATGTAAAGGTTTTGTAGGCTTTGAAGATGAATTGATGCCGCAACAAATAACCCTAGTCTTTGAACGAACTCGTCAACAAAATGGAGTAGAAGCAACACAAAGCTGTTCATTACCTAACCAAGAAAGAGATTCAAGTTCAAACAATGAAACTGAAAGATACCATTGGTTTCCATTTCCATAGTTTTGAGGGGATTTCCATTTGTGGAGTGGACGCCACACCACTTGAAACAAATGTTATCATTGCAAAACCACAACCAATAAACAAATGTTACTGTTCACAGCTGAAGGCACGTGCACACTTTAAACTCAAAATGAGTCTCAACCTTTGATGATCTTGCACAACAACTAAAGTAACGACCGAACATGTGGATTAGCCCAATACATTATGTGACCAAAGGAACGATAAAAAGCCCATTTGGGCTAATAGCATATGCTGCGGTGGCATTGAACCACACCCCCCACAAATTCTATGCTAGATATGGACAATACAAGTATGAGAATTTCATACTCCAAATAGGTGATTAAACATAAAACCAAAAGCCGCTCAACATTTATCTACATTACAACATACCATGGTAACAAAGACAGCACCTATGAAAAATATGAACATCTTCAACATGTTGATCAAGTAGCATCATAGTATCTAGTTATACACTAAACAATCCACAAACAGCATATGGTTCAATAAAAACATTGAGAGAAAGGTTTAGAGCCACATTAATAGATCATCATGCCCAGATACACTACATTTCATCTTCTACACTAGAATCTTTCAAAGCAGAGATCTTCTATGTCTCTCCGCTCTTGCATCCACCACAAATAAAAAAAGGATTCTGTTTCTCTTTCATGCTCACCGTTTTTCAAGATTAGGAGCAGAATAAAAAAAAAAAACAAACCATAAACATAAGATTGAATTATACATGTCACACTTCGAACCCAATATCCGGATCGGATACGTGATGATCGCACACTCCTTAGAGCAAGCTCTAAAGAATATGCAAGGCCAAATTAAATCATTACAATCTTATCAACCATAATATTTAATTTTAATAATAATTTATAAAATTTACATAATTACAATTAATATTCCTTCAATCTTCTGATCAGGTATCAATGGTACTCTATCTATGCATCCGCTCACTCACAAATCCATACCATAGCTAACCATAGACATCTTGTAACTCTGAGAAGAAAAGAAAGATAAAGGGGTGTGAGCTTTACAGTCCAGTAAAAATTTTCATATCACACCAATATAATAATATAATCTGAAAATAAAGATAAGCAATAACACATAAAAGTCGATGTTCACTGTCCAGAATACTGCAAACATTTATAGATTATCTATTTTATCAAAAGAGATGCATCATCATATGTTAAATAAGTGAAACAATTTTATTCAACGATTGTTTCATGTCTTATCTTTCCATTTTCTTCTATTATCACATCATCTTTAATCCTTTTCTTTTTGATTTTGGCTTTGGACTACCAGGATCATGCGACGATCTTTTATTCG
The DNA here is from genome assembly GCF_000442705.2 of Elaeis guineensis. Taxonomy (NCBI): domain Eukaryota; kingdom Viridiplantae; phylum Streptophyta; class Magnoliopsida; order Arecales; family Arecaceae; genus Elaeis; species Elaeis guineensis. The sequence goes on along the minus strand of NC_025996.2, from coordinate 1,170,408 downwards.
GATCGATTTTTGTGATCTTCCTCGGATCGAAATATTCATGATCTTTTTCGAATCAAAGTGGCCATGATCTTTCTCGGATCAAATCATTCATGATCTTTCTCGGATCAGATTCTTCGACACATAAGCCTGTGGGGGCTGTCCCAGGCATAAGCTCCTGGCAGGCTATTCCACATGACAAAGCCAGTCCAAACCATATTTCTCTTTCTTTTCATTTTCATAAAATTATAATATTTGACTTCATTAATCAATTCAAATTTTGCAGTGTAATAAATATGTCATACCCATATAATCATGCCATCAATCGCTGATACATATGTATTGATATAACATACTCATGCTCAAAATCACATAAATAAATAAGTGTCTCAGATATAACAAATTCATCGATCTCAAATCCAACGATGCAAAATCAATGAGATAAAACCAATGATAAAATAATATTATAATGATGATCATGTACAGGGATTCTTATATTTACCGGTAATTGATCCAAACATAGAAATTAATACTCTTCTTTGATTTATGAATTTCTCTAACAAGATATTTCACTCGATATCTTATGCAGACAATCGTATCTCTTCATGATCCGGATCAAATATAAAAATCACATATAGAAAAATTATCGATAATCGATCCTAATAACACAAATCGAGGACCTCTCTTAGGATTAATCAAAATTAGGATTTATCAAAGTATCTGGATCCTCCACTGATCCATAAGACTTCTAGAGAGAGAAAATTCATGAAGAGAGAAAAAATTCTAGAGAGAGAAAGTAGAGAGAGAAAATGGAGAGAGAATTTTTGTATCCTTTCGATAAGGCAATCATGGTCGAGATCATCAGAGGTCATATCAGGGTGACTCAATATGGATTAACCATGATTGATGTTATCAATTTCAAATAAAGATCGGATCGAAATCTAATCTACTGCACGAATTTCGGAGCAATCTCAGATCATCATATTTTTATTTCAAATTTATCCTAGGGTCTGTGATGCAATCAGAGAAAGAGTAGAAAGCCTTAGAGAGATAAAATTCATAAAAAGAGAAAAAGGTCTAGAGAGAGAATCTAGAGAGAGAAGGTAGAGAGAGGAGAGAGGAGAGAGGAAATGAAAGGAGAGAGAGGAGAGAAAAAATTCTCTCTTTTTTTTTTCTATTTTTCTTTTTCTCTTTCTCTTTTTCTTTTTCTTTTCTTTTCTTTTCCTTTTTTTTTCTTTTCCTTCTTCTTTTTTCTTTTTTTTTTCTTTTCCTTCTTCTTCCCACGACCTCCCTTGGGCCGAACAGGGGACGGACGAGGGGGCTCCAGCTTGGCTCCAGCGAGGGATGGCAGCATGGCCGAATGTCCGGCAGCAGGTGGAGATGGTGGTGGAGCCAAGGATGGCCGACGATGAGGTTCGACCGGCAGGAGATTTAAAGAATTTGAGAAACAAGGGATCCGCCCCTTTTTTTTTATTTTTCGATCATTGGCCGGTCACCGACGGCCAAGACCTTCAGGGAATAGGGATAGAGAGATGAGAATCCTATCCTAGGGATGAGACGCCGCAACCGACGGCGTCGGTGGTCGAAAAAAAGAGGAAAGGGTCTGGCCGAAACAGAGCAAAACAGGGGTTCCATTTTTTCATGGATTTTTTCGACGAGTTCGACGGCCGGCAAGGGTGCACCACACCGTGGAAGGGAGGGAAAGGAAGAAGGGAAAGAGAAGATGGGTTTACCTCATGCTTCAGCAGCGTCACCGGCTCTAATTTTCGATGAGCATGGGAAGAGGTTGCCGCGGCTTCTACGGAGAAAAGGAGAGGAATCGGGCTCGAAGATCACCGGTGGAGGGTCTTGAGAAAGGGAGAGGCTTATTTATAGAGGTCCCTAGGGCTCTGGTGATCCTAGGACTCCCTTTCCATCCGAGATTCATCGGAGAAGAAGACTCGGGAGTCTTCTTCCCGTTCTGTTTTTTTTTTTGTATGGGCTTTGGGTTTTGGGCTTGATCCAGGGTCCAAATGGGCCGGGGTGTTACATTCTCTCCCCTTCAAATAATTTCATCCTCGAAATTAAGTTATGTCGTTCGAGATACATATTTCAAAATAGACACTCTTCATGTCATTCTCAAGCTTACGATAATGTCTTATATATTATTTATTTCTCATGATCTTGTTATAACAAAAATTATTTGAAATCTCCAACTCATCCCTTCTTATTGATTTCTCAACTTTTTGAAGAACTGTAACATTTTGGACTTGTATTAATATATCACCGTTATTTATCTAATACATTACACTCGAAATTTATAATTATCTCAGGCTATCCTTGATAGAAAAATAAATAAAGGTCAAACATCGGGCACTCTTCACAATCATCAATTTTTTTCTTCTCTTGACCTTCCAACAAATTTTATATGTAGACTCTCATTTTAAAAAAACCTCAATCTTCTATATCAGTCCAAGTAACAATATTAAATTTTAAAAAAACTATGAGATCTATGTCAGGACATTCTAAGTTTGAACTAATATCAGAACTATCAAGCTGCTAATAAACTTGAGATATCTAGAATTTCTTGATATTATCTACAATGAAGCAACCTACTGACAAAAATTATCCGACTATGATCAGATTAGATCAAAATTTATAGCATCCTTTCATTATCAATAAAATTTTTCCTTATTTGCAACTAATATATTTCATCGTAATATCTTTTAATTTAAAAGATTAATATTTCTAATCAATTTAATCCACCATGCTTCTGCTGCGCACTCTGATCTTAATTTATCAAATTACATAAGTTTATCAAAGATAAAAATATCCTTATATGTTAGATCAATCCAGGATAGATCCAACCTTCAAATTTCATATAAGACTTAGGGTAAAATTTTAAGTTTCTTTATCTTTACTACCTTTGGATATAGCATATAAAAATTAAATCTTGATCCACTTCCTATGTTTGAAATCATTGTATAAGCTTCATCACTCTTCCAGAATCCAACATGTCTAGAATCAATTGGAGTTAACCTTAGATTTACCTTACAATCATTTAGATAATTTTTAAATCAATCTTTTTTTTTTAAAAGAATTAATTCTAACTGACAAACTAGAAGAACTCAGCCAATATCCTTGTAAGTAGAATCAACTTGATAATTTCTTGTAGAGCTCTCTTTATCACAACCCTTAATATTAATCAATAAATTCATACAAAATCTTATTCCTTGTACAAGTCATTCAAAATTTAACATTAGCAAGATATCTTAGTTCAATTCAAAAATCCGAACTCTGACTTGAATTACACTCTACAATCTTTAATACTCATAAGAAAAAGTAAAGAATCGAATTCAAGAGAGAAATACAAATTATTAAAGATCTCATCATAACATGTATATCATACTCTGACAAAATCAATTTCTTATTCAAATCATCAAAATTTCTTAGTTCCACTTACAAAAATAACTTTTGACTTAAAATTTAGTGGAACTTAAAAGATCAAGAAATTATATCCAAATATGATATTTTGAATAACCAAAGATTTCATCAAGATGTATATCTCATATTCTTAAAATAAATTTCAAATATATTTTTCATCAAAAATTGAGTTTCATATATGACCTCCTATAGGTTCAATGCTCAAATATTTCTCTCTCATATGATGAAATTTCTTCTTAGACCATATCCTAACTTCTTTCTGATAAATTTAAAATTTGTAATACTCAGATAATTAACATCAAAATCAAAAAAAATTATCATAATCTCCATCTATATAAGTTTAGCATTCCAAAATCATCGAGTATACTCAACATAACATATCCATACCTCCCACTTCCTTCCAGGGTCAACTCTTCTTATATTCAGGCCACCCTACTAATTAAAATCCAAGATATAACTCGTCAATTCTATTATAGATATCATATGCTACTTATACATAAATTTCATCTTAATATCTATTGATTCGAAATCTAAACATTGAATCTTCTCTTTTATATCTATCATGTTCCTCATGATCATAACCTAAGTTCAGATATCACTAAAATTACAATTCTGAATAATTATAACCTTAAACTCAAATACCACTTCAATCATATTTTCTAGTGATCATAATCTAAACTCTAATATCATTCTATCATACCTTTAATGATCATAATCTTAAACTCTGATATTATCAATCATACTCTATTGATTATACTCTCAAAGTTTTGATATCACTTATATGACAATCCCTAGTGACCTTAAACCTGAGCTCTAGTACTGTTCTATAATATTCTCTGATATCACTCTGTCACATCCTATTGATCATGCATAAAGTTTTAATATTACTTCATAATCCCTAGTGACTTAAACTTAAGCTCTAATATCATTTTATCAAATCCTAATCACTTATATCATAATCCCCAATGATCATAACCTAAACTTTATTATTACTCTGTAATATTTAAATCACTTATATTATAATCCTTAATGATCATAACCTGAGCTCTAATACCACTTTGTCACATCCTATTGATCTTACATAAAGTTTTAATATCTCTTCATAATCTCTGATGATCTTAAACCTAAGTTCTGATACCACTTTGTCATATCCTAATCACTTATATTATAGTTCCCAGCTCTGGTACCATTTTGTCACGTATCCGATCCGGATGTTAAATTCGAGGCATGATAATATAAACAAACTATAATAATCAATAATTTATGATTCCGTATACATGCATATTTAACCAGAGTGAGCTACACAAACATGCTCATTCAGCTCTGCCTCAAGCAAGTAAGGATTATTGTACTCTCTAGCATCCCCGTTACGTCTGCTAGTGCTATATATGTACATACACCTTTATGCTCCAAAAAAATCTATTATTTCCTATCGGAAGGTACGTCAAATGAGATGTGATCCTCTAGTACACTAATATGATCAAGTAAAATCTATCGTATATATCACGTACAAAGTAACTCGATACTACGAACAAGAAAGTAAACCGTCTTGTGCAGGCATGTACCGTTCTTGATCCAACGTTTCCCTCACTGCATTGTAAAACTCTACCCATGACGACGAGTATACATCCACAGGACCCCACAAAAATGTTGGATTAGGACTTGCAGGGCATGCTGCCACCAAGTCCAACGCAGAGGCAGCTGGTTTGTGCTGCTGTGGGAAATTGAATGCAAGATTATCGACTTTGTGCTCGTAAATTTTCCCATTTCTGTCCAATTTATAACTCGAAGTACCTTGAAAATGGCCCATGGCCTCCCATGGAACTCGAGGGACACCCCTCAAGTTCCACCGAATTAATATCACATTTTCTGAGGGTTGCCAAAATCCTATAAACACCGAATGAAATCTCGCGAAACAAAATTTTACCATGAAATCTTAATGCCCAGAAGATCAATTTGTATTTCTCAATACCAGTGAATGTATTCAAAGGGTCCAAAAATGTTATATCGTCCCCGAAACTCAGAAAGGCCACCAAATTTCAGTAGAAATCCTAGAGTTTCTCAGAAAACAAGGCATACCCAATAATTCTACTAACCAAACAATTCAACAACAAGTATAAGTGCCACTAATTCTGCTAACCAATATAAAAGAAACAGAACACCATAGCTCTATTTTCTAGGCAGATTCAACCAAAATTTAATCCTAAAGTTTTCTGGGCAAACAAACAGTAAAATAAATTGCAGCCAGTAAAGATAATTCAAGACTGTACATGAATAAATCCCAGAAAAATTACCATACTGATTTTTTTCCGGGAAAATTTCAAAATTTTTCGGGAAGCAAACAGAAATATCTGATAGACTTAGAGATACCCTGTAGATGTCATAATTGAGGTCTTTGGTGAACAACAAAGGCAAATCCTCTCGGAGGGTCCGCACAGCAAGGCCAAGGTTAACATAAAAATCATCTCTGTGGTGCTGTTTGTTATCCTGCGCACCCTTCTGGATAGGTCGGGATTGGAGGCTGGCTGTGGCTAGAGATTGAGGAGAATTGAAGGGTGTTGATTGGTTGTTTAGGTTGTTATTGTTAAAAGAAGAAAAAATGGGTTTTTCTTTTGGGGTTTTAGATGATGTTGATGATGATCGTTGGAGAGAGAGGAGAGAGGTTTGGTAGGAGAAAAGCCATGGCCTCTCCTTCTTATTTGCTATTTTTGCTTGTTAAATATTGGTTGCACAATTAAAAAGAACTCAGCTTTTCATGTAGATTGTTTTGTTTGTATAAGAGAGAAAGAGAGAGGGTTTTGTGTATGAGCTTTGATTGTTTGAGTGTGTGTAATTGAAACAACATCTGTTTTTGATTTTTGAGTGGTCTTAAACAAACTGTAATAAAATATGGACATGGAAGTGTGTATGCTTTGCTCAAACTTTTTGCCCTTTTGATAGGTTCTTTTTTGTCGCTTGTGAGAGGTGTATGGTTCTTTTTTGCCATTTTCATCCCCCAACATGTTGATACAATTTATACATGTGGCTCAGTTTTGTAGAACTTTCTTGCTATGACTTGTATGCACTGTGGGGCATTTTCTTTTCTTTTTTTTTTCCCTAAAAATTTGTATATTTTAGTGATGGCACATACTCAAGTAATAATACTGTTCCAATTAAAGAGAGCATATCCTTTCTATTTTAATCTGTATATTCTTTAAAATAGAATATAGAATCTACAATCATTCAAAAAAGAATCAACCAAAGGAAGCACAACCAAAGTAAAAGTGATGTTATCCATGACAATTGATCCATCTTAAGAATTTCTAGTCAAATTCATCACGTATTGCATTTTTTAAGTTCAATAAATATGAATACACCAAAAGTTTTCCTACATTTTAGATTTTGAATATATAACATTTAACAATTGATTATGGAACTATGGTATCATAATCTATCCATGTGACATTTAACAAGGATTGATTTATCATTAAAATTGTAACAAGGGTTGACACATCATTTGAAATGAGAATTTTAGTAAAAATTTGAGAGAGAGAGCAATTTCTTTTCCAGTTTTGAAAATTATAATCAAACACTCCGCTTGGCATATCATTTATCAGATTAGCCCACATTGTTGAAGTAGATACCTTTAAAACAAGGTGTATCATTGGGGGCGAAGGCATTGGATAACGTTTGCCATACAGTTGAGAGTGGTGACAACATACAAGAAGTTAAAACTTTGAAAACAAAACATGTCGCATTGTTCTAAAGAATATTCTTTCATTTAAGAACATTGGGATCACACTCCTTATAGCATATCCCATCCCAAAAATCAGTAGGGTGCAAAAATGATTCATGATTTTTGTGTTTTTTGGTGAGAAACAACCAGAAAAATAGAAGAGATCAACTAGTGGAGTGTTACTAACAAGCAATGATATACATTGAATTAATACAAAGTTTTAGTAATAAATGCTATGAGTTCATAGCACCTTCATGCAACATACACAAATCTAAAATCACTTTGTGGAGACTTGCTTGTACAAATAACAATCAGATAACACCAGTAGAAGCAGAAAACAAGCATTTTTTTCTTACCCTACTTCGTGGAGAATCCCCTCTATATATTCTAAAATCACCAGGGGTCGACACCGAAAAGGTTGCATCCTAACATGATCTTCACTTGCTCACTTTGCTTTTTTAGTATAACAAGCAACTTATATACAACGAAATATAAATTCACACAAACCCATTCAGCGGAAATATAAACACAACTTGTATAAAACCCATTCACACAACTAATGGTTTTATAGCTGCAACACCACTCAGATCAGATCTCATGTACTTCTCATAGGTGACCTTCAACTGTCCTGATCTTGCAGATTTTTGGAATCTTAAAATCATCTCCGCACAGTCCCTGCAATGATCAAATGGATTTCATTAAAAATCAACACTGGTAAAGACTACAACTTATAGGAAATGAGTTATTAAAAGACAGACCTAAATTGGGACACATCATAGCGTGCGTGCTTGAGTAGCAGCGGGGTCCAAGCTGGAGTCATTTGCAAAGTACAACGAGCAACATAGAGAGCTGATGCACATAATTGTGAAGGCTTGAGCTTCAAAGCTTCGCATTCAACTAAGCACAGCTCGATGAGGTAAAATGCCAGATGTTCAAGCTAGCAGCAAAAACCAAAAGGCAGCAGAAACAAAAAATCAGCAAGACTCAAATTATTGTCCAGGTCTATGCAGACAGCCTAATTAGTTAAAATGGATAAGCTCATGTTATACCTAAAACTAATTATAATATTGAACCTTTGTAAGATGCTACGATCAGGGATTTCAAAGTCAGTTCATATATCTAATTGACAGTCAGAGAACTTCTGTAATTCCATTATCTAAGATCATGAAGTTGTTAAATATTAACCATGATACCTTTTGATAATGCTTTTTATCCAATTGGGCAGCCTTGAGAAACCTTAGCATGAAGACGTATGGAGTAGGTGCATTCAGACAAACTTCAACTTTCTAAGCATAAGCTTTTCCCGAGAAGCAAATTCAGCATGTAAGATTTGACTGCAAACAAGGCAGGCCAGCATTAGAAGTTAGAAAATTTTATCTTATTACCCTGACTATAGATGGTCTGCCAAAAAGCCACAAAACCATTTATTTATAACCATAGTATAATGATCATGCAATTATGAGGAACAAAGTAATTCATGAAATGGGTGGGGGCAATATGTGTATGCATACCATGTCAAGCACTTGGTTTCTTGTGTATGACTCAGCTGATACACTAATTAAATCTTTAACCGGAAATAAGTGCAGCACAAAAGAAATCAAATCAGCTGTATTTTGGCAAGAACTAACTTCCATTTCTTCTTCAAAGATCATTTTGGACGATACACAAATTTGACTGATTAATTATTACCCTTGGGTGCCAAAAGTCCTCATACTTCGATGCCAACAAGAGGGAAGTAAGACCAACCAACTGCATCTCATTTTTCTCAATATTGACCTGTGAGAGATATTGGTCCAACAACGTGACCATGAGGTAAAGTGTTTCTTGCATTAAATCAAATTTGAAGTGTACCTGTTGCCGGAATGAAGAATTAGCTCGACACAGAAGACAAAAGACAGCATGAACAGAAAAAAATTAGACAGAAAAAGAAGTTTACTTCGATTAGCCAGTTGATCAATATGCCCCGCATATGAGGTGTAATGGATGTCTGAATCGACATGTAATCTGCCAGACATGGATGCTGTGCCTGCATTCACGAGCCTCTTTAGCAACAAAACATGAAGGTGATACATGTAGGCAGTACGGTTAGCTGAACAGATTATTTTTTACTTATATTTTAGAAATACCAGGGTCTACTAATTCTAAATGTAATGAATATACATATATATTTTTAAACCACATTAATAGGCAATCATATGTCAACTTCAGTTGATATGTAATATATGTATAAAGTACAAAAATATTCAAACCTGTTGTCCTAATTACAAAGACATAATGAAAAATCAACTCAGCAACCCAGTAGTACTGATAAATTTCATCAACATATTCAGCTACTTCCAGTGGATTGCAGCCATCATCGATGTCTGGTAGCTTTTCTTGCTTCATGGCCTCACCAAGTTCTTCTAGCATCTATAAAATGATGCCAATTGTCATGAAAAGTTAACAACAAGCAAGAGGAACAACCACAATGGAGCAAGCTTCAACCTTTGATTTGCCATCAATAAAGAAGTGTAGGACCTCCTACGGTTTGATTTTTTCTTGGAAGTGGAATCTGTATTTGAGTTTGAATGCCATCAGATATAGGCTGTGCTTGGGTGGCTTCATCTGAAGCCTCTAATGCAGTTCTCTCCAGATGAAAAGATGAAGCAACTTCTTTCTTCTTGGATGAGATTGAAACCACAGATCTTGACTTAATCAGAGCTGATGAACATTTGGATTTCGAAGCCCTTCGGGTATTGGAAACTCTGAGTGTGGTCTTCACAATTGGCTAGATCACCGGTGAGATGGAATAATGAGATTATTTTATGAAAACTAGAATCACCTAAGAAATCTACATGTCCTATTCTAATTGCATTTCAAGATGATATATATCAAGAAGAAAATCAGGACTGTTCAGTAGGCTGCTATATCATGGATAGTAGTTAATATCATAGCTGACTCCAAGTCTGAAATACACTGAGTAGCCTGCAGAAAACATTGCAGGGACAATGAAACCATGCACTACAATAGACTTTAACGTCATTAAAGCTCATCTAATTGATATGCTGCTCAATGTTTCCTTGATCGTGCTCATGGCTGCAGATGAGAGATTGGCATGGCCATGAGGGACTTGGCTAAGAACCAAAATGTTAAAGATAGAAAAAGAACATAATCTGAACAGCTAACAGCTTATAGAAACAGAGCCAATTGATTACCAAAGTCAAGTAAGACAACCCGTATGAAAGGTTTACATTGTGTAAAAATGTGACTGTGAAAAAAAAAAAAAGGAAAAAGATAATGTATGTTGAATGAAAATGAGGTCATATGAAAGGGATTTCTCTTTCCTTTTTTTTTTTATTCTTAAGTTGGAGAGAATTAAAATTGCAGAACCGAAATAAAATAAATTGCTTAAGAGACAGGATGCGAAAATTCTATAAAATCTAAAAATCAACCCAAAACTTCTAAAACAAGTACCATCATTATTAATTTCATTCTGAAAACATCAGTGACTGAAGATAAGAAGAAAAGTATATACAAATTTCAAAATTTAAAGAACGTCCTGAAAAAAATTCCCTCGTCTTTGAAAGAAATTACCGCTCACTTAGTTCTATGTAGTAGTACATACTGTAAATTGTACAGTACTGCATGCATTTGCACGGCATCACATGTGCAACTGGGTGCCAGCAAATCATAAAATAAGTAATCGAGACAAGCTTACATTCATATAACAAAGCAATATGATGCACTGATATTTAATAACAACAACAGATGTTGTTGTCCTACTGTGATACAGCAGACAAGCTAGATGAAGATATTTAAAAGAGAAAGTGAACAATCTGTATGAAAAGAATGGCATACCTTTACAGATTTTCTTGACAAAACACATGCATCCGCACTAGCTGTAGGGCCCCTAGAACATGCAAAACGATTTATACAAAGAATTAATATAGCAACAGAGAAATCTCATTTTTCAATTTAAATAAAGCTATGTACCAGTCCAAACATCGAAAAAGCTAATATTCCCATCAGTCTCTATGCACAAAAACATCAATATCTCAACACTGCTCTTTAAATGAACGTGGTACATGACATCGTATACCACCTCAGTATGCAACTTTTAAAAGATCTAAACCAGAAATCAAATTTTACGATATTGTCATGCAGTTGTAAATGAATTGCAGACAGGGCAAAGATATCAAAGACAAGATGGGATTAGATGGACCAAATGTACATCTAAAGTGTCCAGGACATAACAAACCCATGTTTTAACTAGTTAAAAAATAAATTGCTCGCACAATTGTGATAATACAGTCGACTTCGAACATAAACTATAGCTAGAAACAATGTCAAATATCTGTCCCCTAATTTTGAAAAGATTTAGATAAGCACAAACAAAAAATCTCTCCAAGAATGCCTGTGTTTCTGCCTTTCTTATATCACAAAGGAATCTGAAGAACTTTGCATTTCATGTCTTCATATGAAAAGGTGAAGCTAAACAAGTACAAGGATATAAAATTTGTAATTTTACTGCTTTTGATTGTATTGACTCAAGTGTCCAAATATGGACATGGTAGGTATTACTTTCTGATACTAATACCATCTGATTTTATACCTAACCAGAGCATACCACAGACAGTTTTCCATGTAGTCAGTATTAATAGCAAATTTATGCAAACTTGCAAGCCTTAACTACTCACATTATCATGAACCCATCACTTGCTCGGTTCCTCCGAAGATGGCTTCTACCATTGTTCACCCGTGGTGCAACATTCTTGCCAAATTTAGCCTTAACTGACAACAGTATGATACAGCATCATTTTTCATTAGCTCAGTGTGAACCACTAAATCATGAAAAAATTACATATGTAAACAACTGTGATCTTACCTGGAGCATTGCTCATTTCTTTGGCTTCTCCTGAGTTTTGAGCACATCCCTACCCGCAGAAGGGAAAAAAAAAAGTTGCTTTTAGAGGGGCAATAGACAGGAATTTATATCTGAAGAAAGGTTTTCCATAAAAAAGTAGCAGTAAACTGGGATGTGTATCCCGTTGTATTTTTAAGAAAAATTCAAATGACAAAATTGGCATTGTACCTTTGAGTCATTTGCATCCCCTTGATTTACCCTCTTTAACACAGGCAAAGACTTCCTTCATGCATGAAAAAGATAACAAAATTTTGTATCAACACGAAAAGTAAAGCTAAAAACTAACTTAGACTTATCGCTATATATTCCACAAACCTCGTTGGTATAAGTGAACTCCTGGCAGTTCTCCTGGCAAATAAAAGAAATCAAACATTTAGACACTTATTTAAACTTGCAATTTCTACAGTAAACATGATCCATATTAGTTAATTAACTAACTAACATCTGTCATTAGCTAACTTGTTCTGATCCTAAATGAGAACCTGAAATTATTCAAGAATGTGAGTGAAGTAGCACAAAATTCATGCATACCTGATGTTAACAAAAGATTCTTGGCTTGAAATTCTGGCCTGTGACCTTTGATAACAAGAAGAGGCCTTTGTATCTTTAATACCTGATGTTTCTATAATCAGTAAATATGCATGGAAAGCTCAATCAGGAAGAACATGAAAAGAAATTTCCACAGGATAGCAGCTCACCTCTCTCTGATGTGTGCATGTCACCGGCACCCTGACAAAGATTTACTTTTGCTGTTCCCTGTTAAAATGTCAAGCATAAAGGAAATTAGAGCTGCACAATTCAAATTATGATGAGAAGGAAAAGATTGTATCAATTGCCCCTAGTGAAAAACAAAAATATTGGACATTCTACTGTCAAACTTGTCAAGGGGAAATACACAGAAGAAAATAAATGAGAAGGATTACTTCAGTTGTGCGCTCCACATGCATAAAACCTAAAATTCTGATCCCAGATAAAACAAATTGCAGATAAGAACTCAAACTGTCACCACATTCAGGATTGAAAATTCCAAACAAAATCATACTTGAGAACTTGCACATGAATTATATTCTATGAATGACAACTTGAACAACACCGGTTTCTTTGTAACGTATGGAGGTTATTCTAAGCCATACCAAAATAGAACTTGCATATGGATTCACTTCTTTAAAGACATAACAAATAAAGATCATCTGATATAAATGTATGTTCACTGTATTGCCTTGGCAATTGCATGATTTATTTGTGTCAGGAATCAGGAATCACTTTCCTTTTATTTTGTTTAATACCATCACAATCCATTCATTGTGGTAGACTAACCTTGACTAAAAAGAACAAAGTTCTATAGGTTAGAGCCCTTTCCTGGGAATGTTAAAAGCAAATTCATTGGGATTTCCATGTCAATTATATTATCTTCTATGCAAAGGAATTTAAAAATAGTTTAAAGGTCAATTTTATCTCTTAACATGCATATCTCAAGTTATGATCCTCATTCAAGAGGTATACACCAAAACACAGAATAGAGGCTTACAACTGCATCTCCATAAGCTATGCTTTCTACCCCAACACTTTTAAGAGGTAAAAAAAAATAATATTCAACATTTTGATACATAACTGTGCCAGCCAAAATTGCAGAATGAGACACTACTAGAACTATCCTTTCTGTTCACGCTTTCCATCAATTTCCATTTGGAATAAAAAATTAGAACAAGTTACTGATTAGTAAAGATCCTGAGTTTTGAGATGGACGGTAACAAGTTTTACAAAAGGAAAAGAAAAAGAAATCAAATTAATATCCAAATGGCATACCATGAATGATTTTCTTGATGCAGCATTAACAGTCCTAGCACCTGGACCCAGTGAAGGCCTACAAAACACATTACAAATTAAGAACTACAGGAATATTTGCTATCTTCAGACTGATATAAAGCAATACAGACAATACCAAAACAATCCTATACTGGTTCATATGTAATAGGAATCTTGGCCTAGAAAAAAAGCATCAACCTGATTTGCTTATGTGAAACTCACTTTCGAAAGAATACTCAAAAGAGGAAAAGATGAGTAAAAGGAAACAACTTTTTTTTTTTTTTAAACATTTTCTATACTTCTCAAAATCCTTCTACACCACCATCAATTAAAACAAAGTGTAACCCTATTCTGAAACCAGAATATAAAAAATGGAATATAGTCAGCATCTTGCACTAACAAAAGGGAAAGGGCCATGAAAGCACAGAACACGAGCAATTATAGTAACAGGATACATATATAGAGCAACAATAAGTATCAACAGAAATTTCTTAAGTACTTATCATTTCCCATACTTGGAGATCTCAATAAATGAATGAAATCTTACAAAACAGAAAATTTTCTAACTGTTTCAGATAATAATAATTTTCATAAGAACACTCATCAACAAATTTGTCAAACATAGAGTCCAAGTATCTAAATAGAATGAATATGCCAGATGTAACAGGAAACATGATGGTGGTGACAATAACAGAAATCCGATGAGTATACCTTTGCAAAAACATACTTCTGTCAGCTTTAGCCTTCCTGCATTATAATACAACATTTAAGATTTAGAACAACTATCTCCAGGGTCAGTAATATAAGGAGCCTACCATATTATGCAATTTGTCTATCAAATCAGAGAATGTAAGAAATTGTAGAATCCTCTACCACACAAGAAAAATCCTCTACCACCCAAGAAAAAAGTCAAGTAAGCCACATCATTAAGAAAGAGACTGACATTGGTTTGGAACCATCATGCTTTGCATTTTTGTAAATGTTGACTGCGACATTAGTGACATCAGCCAATGCTTTCCTTCTAACATTTGGATTCGCTGTAAACAGTAAATCTGTCAGTATAACAGTAAGAAGAATTCTCAAACTGCAACATCTCTTTCCAGTTTCTCTGGCAAAAAACAATCATTTCTCTCAAGCATTACCTGATCCATTATGATTGCCTTTGCTCTTTTCCATATTTTTCAAACTCCCCTTCACATGAAGCCACAGATAAGAGTAAGTACAGTAAAAGCATAATAAAAATAACGAAGTACACATTTACCCCACAAAAAGGCCTAGACTGACAAGTAACTTGGAAATGAATGGAATATGTAACAACCTTAAAATCACTTGCACTAGTCAAAGTAGCTGCTTTGCCAATTGTTACCAAGTTACTCCTGGAAAATAAACAAAACTGGTAAGAAACTGTAAACACATACCAAATAAAAGTCTTTGCCCTTCTTGCTGCAAAGAATTCAAGGAAAATTGCCAGTATATTAAGTTGTTTTGGTTCCTCTAAAGTAGCTTCAACTAATTTCCACTACTATATATTTGAGAAAAGCCACCTGAATTCTCTTCGTTTTATCCCCCTTATCAATAAATGTTCAAATATTTAACCTAATTCAGATTATCAATTAATTTTAGCAACCAAAAGATAACAGAAAAGATACTAAACACCACATTTCCCATTAAAAAGCAAACTCCAATTTAGGGTTCCCTTTTTCTCATATTTACTACCTAAACCAAAAGAAAACATCATTTGTTCATTCCAATTCAGGAGAACTAAAAGATAGTCCAAGGAGACAAATCTCAGGCAGGCATAAGGTTTGCTCTCACATATAGACTGCAGGACTAAAATGAAAAAGAAATAAAAGAAGAAATAGTCGTAGAAACAGAAACGGCACACTTACATGCCACTGTCATCGACCATAGGGTTTTCATTTTGCAAAGGAAGCTTCAGGTCTCTCGCACCAACTGTTACCGAAAGAGGAAAAAACACGACGCTGATATACAATTTATATAATACAAACCACAAGATATCTTTCCTATGCATCTACATCTACATATCTATACCATACATGAAATCTATACTATACATGAAAGGGGAGTCCAGAGCTCTCCCAGCGCGCCACGTGTCGAGCTCTGAACTCCCCACGATGTTTTTTTTCCCTCTGCAACGCTTTTTTTTTTTTCTTTTTTCCCTCTTCAAGCCCTTTCCGAGCCCTCTGGAACCCTCGTTGACGCGCACCATCTCCCCTCTCTCCTCGCAGCCACTTCCGTGGGTCTCCACCGTCGCCGTCCTCCCCATGATCACCGGCGTTGGGATTCCTGCTCGAATCTCCCTCATGTGCTTTCCTTCCCACAGATCTTCTAAAAGAGATGCCGATCTCCTTCGTTCTCTGCTCGCCGCCACCTGCCGCCGGTCTCCGCCATCACCTTCCTCCCATCGTCACCGGCGTCGGCCTTCCATTCCGATCTCCCTCGGGTGCTTTCCTTCCCCTCTGTCTTTTTTTCTCCAGTCTCCGTCAGGTGCTTTCCTTCTAACAGATCTCCGAAACAGAGATGCCGACCACCTCCCTGCTCTGCTCGCCGCCACCTGCCGCCGGTCTCCGCCATCACCTTCCTCCCATCGTCACCGGCGTCGGCCTTCCATTCCGATCTCCCTCGGGTGCTTTCCTTCCCCTCTGTCTTTTTTTCTCCAGTCTCCGTCAGGTGCTTTCCTTCTAACAGATCTCCGAAACAGAGATGCCGACCACCTCCCTGCTCTGCTCGCCGCCACCTCCTGCCGATCTCCGCCGTAGCCTTCCTCCCCATCGTGACCGGCGTTGGCCTTCCCTTCTGATCTTCCTCAGGTGCTTTCCTTCCCATAGATCTCCGATACCCTTCAAAGGAAACTCCATTATACCAAGTTTCGGCACCCTTCAACTAAATCGTCACCGTGCCGGTTCTCGATGGTCCAGTCCGTGCCGTGTTGGCAACTCGATGCTTCTTGGTTTCCTCCCCTCTCACCGTGCCCAAAACCTGGTCGGCCTTGCGGGCCGGCAGCCCTCGCGGGTCCTCCTCTATGGCGGAAGGGGCCGAGAGAGAAAAAGGCAAGGGACTGAGCCTTAAGAAATGGCAGGAATGGGGCACCTCCTCCCCGGTCCCCGCCATGTGGCGGAGGTCGTCGAGGACCTGAGGGCCTTGGAGCGAGAGACCAGCACCCACATGAGCTTCGGCGGCCTCGGTGGGATGCTTCAGGTGATTATTCCTGTTTTCCTATTCTTTGTTCTGTTTCTTGCGGCGAACAAGTCCAAACGGACGATCTTTGCATGAGGTTTTCTTGGCTTCTTCTGGGGTTGATCCAATCTTACGGTGGGTCTTTTCCTTGATTCAAGTCCTTTTACCGGAGAATAGGTATCGAAGGAAATAATCTAATATATGTATGCGCGCGCGCCTCTATATATATATATATATATATGGAGGTTTCTCAATGGAGAAATATCTGTTTAGCACGTAGTTTATTCAGGAGAAAAAAAGAGAGACATGTGGACAAGAAAAAATAGTGCCCAGGTGCGGGATGGTCAAAGCTCTGCCAAACGGGGACGATAACGTCGCCGGTGATATTGAAGGTGTCGGTGGCAAGATCGTCGGTGGAAAAAATAGTTTTCAGAGTCGTCGCAGTATCTGTGACAGTGGCAGAAAATATGGACGTGATCCCCGTGCAGAATCCTGACACGAAGGATCAGCAAGACGGGGTTGTTGCCGTGGCTGGCAGGAGGATGGTCGGAGAGCCAGAGGAGGGAGCCGGAGGAGTCGGTGACAGTGAGGCGACTGTCGGGGTCGATGAGGAGGGCGGAGGGTGAGTCAATACTTTGTTGGTGGGATGGTCGAAGCTCTGTCAGATGGGGCCACCGTCGGGGGAGAGGAGGAGGAGGTTGCCGGAGTCAAGGAGGCGGACGGAGGAAGCGGGGCGGGGGTTGTCAGAGAGCCAGAGGAGGGAGTCGGAGGAGTCGGCGATGGCAAGGCGACCGTCAGGGTGGGTGAGGAGGGCGGAGGGCGAGTCAATGCGACGGGGTATCGGGGCGGCGCGGTTGGCGACCCAGACGACGATGTGAATGGAGAGGGAGGCGTACCAGATGGTGAGGAAACATGCGATGTTGGCGTTGGAGCAGAAGAAGCCGAGCTCGAAGGTCCGGTTGGGGCTCCGGAGGATGGGGATGGTGGAGGAGGCTGAGAAGCATTAATGCTTGGACGGTGGCTTGGGTTTTGAGTTGGGTATTTACATATAAAAGTCTAAAAAGAATAAATATATTATTAATTAATTTAAAAATAAATAAAATAGTGGCACACTTAAGGTTTATAATTTTTAAATTTTAAATCTATCTAAAATTTTATAATATATTATCAAATAGATTTTATTTGAGTTCAGGTTGTGTTGGATATCTCGAATAATTCATCTGACTGCCCTCTCTAAGTTTACTATAACATTAATGTAAGATTGGTCTATTGCACAATCGAATCCATATATTATATTTTAATATAAATTTTTTAAAATTAAATTTTTTAAATAAATTTTAATAATTTATGTTCAAATATGTGAAATATTTGAATTTATTACATATCATAAAAAAAATTTAAAAAATTAAAAAAAAATAAAATCAATTATATCAATTAGATGACACTACTTCATAAAAAAATATTTTTTTAGATTCTTAAGACTGGTACAGATAAAGTTTATAATTATATATTGAAATCTATAAAAATATTTAAATTTATTATATATAATTTGAAAAATATTTAAGAATAAACACCAATAAAATTGATAGTTTCGATATATATATATATATATATATATATATATATATATATATATATATATATATATATATATATATATATATATATATATTTGGCTTAGAAAATATTTGATGCTTGATTTTAAGATTTAATATTGATTAATAAATAATCTATTTAGGGGCTTGAATCTATTTAAGATATATTGGACAAATAAGTTTAATGTTATATTAGAGAATAGGAAGGCCAACGTCAGGAATGACGTGGAGATCACCAACATACTTAGTTTTTTTTTTTTATGAAATATTAAATAAAATAAAAATATATATTTTTGAAACCTCACGTATTGTGCATGAGATAGGGGAATTGGTTGGCTGAAGATGATGGTTGGTTTATTACCTAACCCGGATCCAACAGTTAAATTTAATTGGAAGGTGGCCAATTAGGAATCTGAAATTGATTCTCACCAAATTGGGTCTTGGTCCCGTGAGCCCATGGAGATTTAAAAGGGCTGCCTGCATGAGCAGATTTCACATGAATTATGGATCAAGTCTTATGCAGCTCTCAAAACATTCAAATATTTTTTTATCCATCCATATAAATCTTAAAGTAATTATTGCATAATCCAACAGTTGATATCATGAATGATCAAAATGCATCATTCCTTTGGGTGAAAGGTGAAATATACAATGAAATAACATTAGAAGTTCGCAATCCCGAACTTGCATCTTAAGAAAAAATTTGGAGGTTCAATTCTATTGAGATTGCATAGGTTAAAAAATTTATTAGATTTATTTCATATTTGATACTTAAAATTTATTGATAAAAAATAAATATATATTTTAAATTATTAAAAAAAATTATAGATTAGATATTTTAATATCATATCTCTTACCCACGTCGATTACAATATTTTTATGATAAATTTTAATCTGATTCTATTCTTTCCTATTCTTTAGATAATTATAATAAATAATTATAATAAATAATTATTTATTATAATTATAATAAATAAATAATTATAATAATATGGATATAGATACTAGATACAGATTTAAATGTTATTCATATTCAGATGGATTCAAATACAATAATTGATCAGATTTTTATTCAATTTATTTTTATTTTAAATAAAAAAAATTAAAATGTATCTTTCTTTAAAGAAGAGAATCGAGAAAGAAAGAAAAGAAGAGAAAAAAAAATTAAAATAATTAAAAATAAAAATAATAAAAAATAATAAATTTAAAATAATTATTTTATTTTATTAAAATTACATCCCATGTATCACATGGGGTTATAACCTGTAAGGGTTATAACCTTTACGGGTTATAACCTCTAAACTATTTGATATCATCTATTATATTTTTTATATTATATTAAATTTTTAATTTATAAAAATATTATTTAATGCAAGGGTTCTAAACTAGTGTTCATATTATTTTATTTGTTCTTTTTCACCAAATTAGTTGAAAAACCAATCTTTCTTTATTTTTTTAATATCTTTTGGGTTTAATTCAAACTATCTTTGGTTTGTTCTCTTGATTTGAATCGGTTTGTTAGGTAGCATTGGTTAACCGGCATGACCTAGCGATTTCCATCTCATTTTTTTCCATTCTTTTCTGTATTCCTTTCACTAAACACGTTTTAAAAAAAGATCCAATCTTTATATTATTTCTTCTGAAAAAAATTCTGTTGGGATTAGTTGAGACTTATCATGTGCTGTTTTCTTGACCTGAGTGCTCTACCAGAGCGAATGTAAATGGGCATTGGACGCGATAGAGATGACCGATAGCGATTTGAGTTCTTGGTGCGATCCATCTTCTCTTTACCTGTTCTTTCCAGATTTTTTTTCCTAAATAAGTTTCAGAACCTTTTTTTCTTAATGTGGGTTTCTTGATTTTTCCCTTGATTGGCTGAAACCTATTGTGGATTTCTTTCTTGAATTATGTTGTCCTGTCAGAGAGAATAGGTTATTGGGTATTGCATTAAATAGAGAGGTACTGGCAGCAGTTTGAGTTTTTGGTGCCGTCCAGAAACAAAGTTATTGTGACTGGTGCTTCTTTTGAAATTGCCTTCTTTTTATCATATTTATGTTCTTGCATAATTAGTAGGTGGGAAAGGAGAGCACTTGAGAGCTTGGGGTTTGTTAGGTTCCGGTTGTTTTTTTTTTTTTTTTTTTTTTTTTCCGTTAAGTATGTGGGACTTGGTGCGAGCTGTGGCGGTGTGAGTTGGTCCTTGAGGTTTTGAGAGCTTAAGCATGATATTTTGTAGGGTTTAACAATTTTTGCTCCAAAAGCGTATTCTTTGGCTACAAAATTTTCAACTAATTGAGCTTTGTTATCATGTTAACGATGTAGGGGCTACCTGACAGGGATGGCCGGCGGGTGGTATTTTCGCTGGAAGCATGATTGATAGAGTGAACGGGGTATATATTTTTAATTGTATAGGAGAGTTTAAAATTTCAAAAAAAAAAAAAAATGATCAATCTATCCGAAAAAAAATCTTGCCTTTTAATTTTTCCACATATTCTTTTTTTTTTAATTTTTATTTTTCTCAGTCTCAATCGGGCGCTTTCTCCTCAAGCAGTGGCAATTTTTTTAGGACAAGCTACATGAACATAGAAGAGTAAGAGGACGTACGATATATGATCTTTTTAATATTTATTCCGGCATCATATTTTCCATGAACATCTAAGTAAGATTGCTTTGAGAACATAATTTTGATTTAATATGTTAATTTTTATACTGCTATTTCTGTATAACCCTCCTCCCATCGATTTTACGTCAAGATATTTTAGGGAAAGAAACATAGATAGGATAGAAGGCCATGGCTGCGGTGGATGTTGCGGCATTGCTACTGTGTTTCAAGATGGCTGGAGTTATATTAGATATCTCCTATCATTGCTACAAATCTGACGATCCAATCCCTCTCTGCGCCAACAAAGTCGGCCCCTTCCACAACCCTAGGTGAGCCATAGCTCTCTTTTCTCTTCTTTTCTTTATCTATCTATAACCATAAAAGTCTTAAATCTCTTAGTTTTATGTAATTTTATAATTATTTACTAATCATATAAATTTAATATTCCATAAATGGAGAATGAGTATAGTGATAATTCTTATTTATATGCTATCTGGATCTTGACATAGCATCTACTATTATGAATGTGATTTCATGAAATAATATGCTTTAATAACTCAAAAATGTTGTATTCTTATTGCTGCCTTTGAATTGGCATCATGAAACGTGCCATTTTTAATGAAGTGATTGACTAACTTCTTTTGAGTGATTTTTCTGATTGCTCTTTCATCAATTAGAAATAAGATTCAGATTTAGGTTAGGGTTCCAATTTGGATTGGGTTTGGGTTAGATTGGATTGAGATTTAGGTTAGGGTTTGAGTTCAGGTTTTGTTTGGGTGAGGTTTGGATTAGAAATAGATTCCAAATTTAGGTTAAGGTTTGGGTTTGGGTTTGGGTTAGGGTTAGGATTAGGGTTTGTGTTTGGGTTAGGTTGGGGTTTAGATTATTGACATTGAAAATTGACTTAGGGTTTGGGTTGTTAGAGTAAATGTTTGTATTAAAGTTTAGGTTATTTAGGTTAGGGTTTCGATTAAGTTTGAAAATTACATTCAGAGGTTGATTAAGGTTAGGATTAAGTTATGGATTAAAGTTAGGGTTTCTGGACAGAGTTAGGGTTGTGGAATAGAGTGTGAGGAGGAAGAAGATGAAAAAAATTAAAAAAAGAAAAAGAAAAATAGAGAGGGAGGGAGAAAGAGGAACTAGCAGTGGGGTGGGATGAGAAATTAGCAGCGGGATGGAGCGAGGGAGAAGAGAGGTAGAGAGGGATGGATCGGGAAAGAGAGGAATGCAAAAAAAAAAAAAGAAAGAATAGGAAATGGTAGAAGACCCAATGGAGAAGAAAAATAAGGAGAAAAAATTCAAAAAAAAAATAATAAGTGATATATTTTAGAAAAGGAGAGAAACTTAGATCAGAGAAGAAAATAGTGAGAATGTACCTTTAGAGAGGAAGGAGATATAAGGAACTCCAGATCTTCCTGAGCATCGCGGACTATGGAAGTGTTGTGGTGGTGGTGTAGAGAGATAGAAGAAAAGATTTGGTGTGGAGATGAGGAAGAAAAGAACGCAAATGGAAAGATCTTCCATCATGAAATGTGGGAAAGAGGGAGGAGGCTGGAGACAGCGAAATAGAGCTCAGCCAAGTGGAGGAAGGTGATAGGGTGGGGTGAGGAGCCATCGATGGAGAGGGGAGGAGCCGACGGTGGGGTGGGATGAGGGAAAAACAAAGGGAAGGTAGGGGTAGATTAGGTTTTAAATTAACCTCAACCGCATAAGAAAAGTATGAATTGGGCTCCCATAAATGATATGTATTGTGGTGTATAATAGGGACATGTGCATAAGCTTTCTATGCACCACTCAATCTTGTGAAAAAATTATGGGGACTGTATACACGAGAATTGATAAACTAGATTTTTTTATGATGGTATATGCATACTTTTTTTTTATGAAAATTATTTAAAATTTTTTTCTAAAAAGAAAAGAGACAATTGTAAAGTCTTTTAAAAAATATTTTTTGATTTCTTAAGAAAATAAAAAATATGTAATTTTAGATGTGTTTTGTTTTAGAAAAAATGATCTAAAAGGTTAAGAAAATTTAGAAATTAACAATTCTTTATATGTTTAGCTGCTTTTTTTTTAATTTCTATGGAATGGTTGTAATAATTTAATTCTTTTTTTCATAAAAAAATTACAAAGGCTATTGCAATGTCTTTTTAAATTTGGTTTTGACATTTTCTAAAAAAATAAAAATGTAATTTTACATGTGCTTTATTTTAACCATAGGAAAAAAATATGGTGTACATAGTAAAAAAATAGAAATTAACAATTTTTTTTTTTTATGTTTGGCTGCTTTTTAATTTTTTTAGAATATTTATAATGATTATTTTTTTCTTTGCAAAAAAATTATAGAGACTATTGCAATGTATTTTAATTTTTTTTGTATAATTTTTTTTAAAAATAAAATATGTAATTTGAAATGTGCTTGTCTTTTGCTGTAGCAAAAAAATTAAGGATGCATGGTTAAAAAATTTTAAAAATTAGTAAATTTTTTATATGTTTAGCTACATATTAGTTTTTTTATTTTTATGGAATGGTTGTAATAAATTTTTTTCCACAGAAAAATTATGGCCATAACATTGCATTGATTGTGCTGCAGCATTTGTTAAGCCCAGGTATAAATTAAAATTTTTGCTTATAAATTAATTAATTTATTTATTTTTTATCTGTATAGTGTAAATTTGTTATCATGATTATTATTGTACTATTAGTTTGCCCTTTCAAAAAAATGGCTTGGTGGAATTCGATAATAAATCTTAATTTAATAATTTTATCATTTATTTATAATTTTTTTAAAAAAATCAATTTATTCTATGTGTACTAAGCAATGCCTGTCGGAAAAGGACTCTGCATTGATAATTTGAAATTTATGGTTTTCTTATTTATATTGTGATAATAACATCGGTTTATTGAAATTTAATATTGATTGAATAATATATTGATAATTTTTTTATTTTCAACACAAGAGAAGAGGAAAGTTGTGACCGGAGTTGAAATTCATGTAGGTTTCCAAAAATAAAATTGCATGGTATATAGATTTTTTCAATAATAATATATTAAGAGTTATTATAATTATTTTTTAAAATCAAATTCGCTACATAGTATGGGACTCATGCTATTATCCAAAGATTTAGGACTCAAATCTGCCTATCCCTTTCATAATCAGGTTTGAATAATGAATATCCGAAGGAGAAATCTCAAATTTGACTAAATTTTAATTTTAAATTTTAAATTCATCCCAAGTCTTATAGAACATTATTTAACGGATTGGATCAGATATTCAAAAAAAAATTATATGACTATCATCATCGAGCCCATTGTAGCTTCATATGCAAGATTATATGATTGCTTTTTTAGATCTATGTATTGTATGTTAACATAATTTTTTTAGATAAATTTAAAAAATTATTATGCAAATATGTAAAATATCTTGATTTATTATATGTGGATGGAAAAATATTATAAAATTTAAAAAATAAAGTGGATTGTATTAATTGGATGATCCTAATTCATTAGAAAAAGTTTTTTTTTTTGAGGGGGTTTAAGATTAAATTTAGGATTCTATATTGAAAGACGTAGAAATATTTAAATTTATCATCTGAAAAGATTCAAAGATCGACATAAATAAAGTTGATCATTTCAATTGTATAAAATTAAAACATGAATATACGTATTTGATATAAAAATGATAATTGAAAAATAAATTTAAAATTATAGATTACATTTGTTGATTGATTTTAAGATTTATATTTGTTTAAATTTAAGATATTGTCATTCAAATTAGATTTAATTTGAAAGAATAGTTAAATTTTTAGTTCTTGAAAGGTATAAAGCGGCACGAATTTAAACCTTGGCATTTAGAGGAATCAGCATGCAAAACTATATTTATTTAATTCCAAGTTTTGCCATTCAAATCAGATTCATAATTGACTATTTTAGATATTTTTCATTATCATAATGCATGCCAATGATTTAAATTTATAGAGGATTTTAGAGAGTGAAAGCACTTAAAAGAGGAAGATAAAATTTGAAAAAATTAGATGCCCCGCTGGTACTTTATTTGATCGGGTTTCACATGAAGTGACTAGAATAACTAAGTTTTATTTTAGATATTCTATGGTATATCTTCTTTAAGTTGACTATTGAAATTCTTCTAATGCACGACTGGGTACTTTGTTATCAGTTAAGGATATGAATATTAATCATGATCCAAAATAAGTCCTCTCCAAGGATATTATATGTTTTATAGTGAGAAGCTATATATGCTTCTTTCTGTTTCTAGGATGAGCTATCTCAATATGTTACTGTTCATTTTGTTTTTTTTAAATATTATTAAATCTTGATTGAATGTCTTGCTACGAGATTATTTCAAAATAATATGGTAAACACTGCCTTGAATTAATTTACACCTATTTTTTTATTCATAGTTCTTGGAAGAAGATTTTGGTGATGTCAGCTATCCATCCGCATATATTTCTTTTTGTAAGAGAAATCTCAAGAAATGGTAAGTCTTCTTTCATCTTTTAATCTCAGTAGACATGGTTTCTTGATATTGATTTGTTCATTTTTTCTGTTAAGAGAATTTGTTCACACTTCTTTCTTTTTTCTGATGTTAAATATTTTTTGTTAACTTATAAAGAATATTTTTTGTTGTACGGGTATAGCTTTTCTTTGTATGTGGGGTATGTTCTTTGATCGGATTGCTACAAATGATGGGTATGTTCTATTTGTATGTTTGTTTGCTTTATTTTGAATGATTGTTTAGTATTGGTAATGGTGTAATTTCGTGATCTACATTATAGGTTTGATTTATTAAAATCAGGTTTTATTCATTGTGGGTTCTTTAGCTTGGATTTCTTATATGTGCAGTAGTTTATTTTAGAGGGATTTAGAGAATATCATGTGCTTCGTCGAGAAAACATGGGAAGAATGAAGAGGTCATTTGCTGGAATTCACTTTTGAGAAGGAATCGCACATGTAGGATTTGGTTGTTTGGATTAGAATTTTTTTTTGGTAAGACATGCTTCTTTTTATCGCTTTGGTCTCTAATTTTAGTGCTGCCAATGGCAAAGAATAACTTCTGCTTCATCTAAAATTTTTCTATCTTAAAGAAATTTTATACCTTCCAACTCAATATTTAATGACTACTATGATTCAAATTGACATTCTTTGCATGCTTCTTGAAACAGGGAAAGAGTGATACAATTTTGTAATTGTTTGCTGATCATACATATCGAGTATTCAATAAATGAAGAATAAGCATAGTGCTAATTTTTATTTATATATCATCTAGATCTTGACATAACATTTAATGTTTAGTATACTCTTGCTTCTATTTATCACTACATTATAACTAATTATTTTTTGATGAATTAATTGAATCCCATTGCATAGCACGGGTTATTTGCTAGTTAAAGTTGAGGTCAAGGCTTCCTCAGCGCAATATTTGTCAGATATTCAATGCGCCATGTGGCAGCCCACCAGGCCTTTTTCCTGTGTTTTTTTTTCTTTTTACTCGGTGCGCTATGGACTTCCTCTGAACCTTCTCGAAGGCTTTTTTTTTCATCTCCATGCATCTCTGCATTGTTGTCCTCCCTAACCCCCCTCCCCTTCTTGTCACCGCCCTGCTCTCCTCGCTGCCACCTTCCGTCAGTGGCTGCCGTCGTCTTTATCTTCATTGTCACCGGCGTCGGCCTTGCCCTTATCTCCCTCAGGTGGTTTCCTTTCCATATTTTTTCTTCTTTTTTTTTTTTTTTTTTGCTTCAAACCCTTCCAGAGGTTTTTTTTCGGAGATCTGTGGAAAGGACAGCACCTGAGGGAGATCGGGGTTTCTTAAGTTCCAGTTAGGGGGTTTTTCATCCCGATCCTCACCGACATCGGGTCCCATTCCAAATCTCCCACTGGTTCTTTCCTTCCCTTAGATCTTTATTATTTTTTTTTTTCGAAGTGGGGTTTTTCTGACATCCGTGGGAAAGAGATGACAGTTGAGGGAGATCAAGGTTTCTTAGACACCAAAAAATGAAAAAAAAAAAAAAGAGGAAGTAAGAAGAAAAACATAAGAAAAATTAGCGAAAACAAAGGAAAGACAAAAGAAAAAAAAACTGAAGGGTTTGAGAAGGGGATGAAGCAAAAAAAAAAGAAAAAAAAGGAGATCTGCGAAAAGGAAAGCACCTGAAGGAGATTGGAGGGGGTGGGAGAGGCATGGGAGGCGGTCGGGGCCAAGGAGGGGAGGCGAAGGGGGTTGATGGCGCTAGAGCCTGGGGAGGGGAGGGGAGGGGTATTGGTGGCGTCGGAGTCAGGGGAGAGGAGGGGATTTGGTGGTCATGCAGAGCCAGATGTGTTGCAGACGATGAATGCGATGTAGATGGCGGTGGGGTGGGGCCGCAGTGACCTGGGCCTTACACGATAGGGGCGGAGGGTGGGGGGAGCCGGCGAGAGGAAGGGAAGGGAAGGGGGAAAAAGGAAAGAAAGTAAAAAAGAAAACATATTTGAGGAGGGGATGAACAAAGAAAAAAATATTATTATTTTATTATTATTAATTATTTAAAATATTATTTTTAAAAAATAATAAAGTAGTATTTTAAAAAATTAAAAAAATAATATTTTAAAAAATAAAAGTAGGGGAGGGATAAGAGATGAAAACAAATTTTTTTAAAAGAATATTTAAAAAAATATTATTACTTTATTATAATAATAATTTAAAATATTATTTTTAAATAATAATAATACTATGGTATTTTAAAAAATTAAAAAATAATATTTTAAAAAAAGTGGGGGAGGGATAAGAGATGAAAATAATATTTTAAAAATATTATTTTATAAAAATAAAATATTATAAAAATAATAATAATATTTTTAAAATACTAATTTATTATTATTTAAAAATAATAATATATTATTTTTTAATTTTAAAAATAATAGCATACTAATTTATTTTTAAAAAAATAATATTTTTATTATTTTTTAAAAAAATAATATATTTCGAGATCTGAATCGATCTATCGAATCAGATAAACAGTGCTGTCTTATTTTCTATTGATTATTATTGTAATTATTTTTTTATGTTTTATAGTATAATGAATAATTTTATTATCTTATTGTTGGTATCTTTGTTAGGATATTTTTTAAATTTAACTTACAATATTATCTTATTTTATATTGATTGTTATTGTAATTATCTTTTTATATTTTATAGTTGTACTTATTTTATTATTTATTTTATGTTGTTGGTATTTAATTATAAATCTCTTGGTAAGCAAGATTTAAGACATGTTTAATATAGACTGATAAGAATAATATTAATATTAATTTTTGTTTGAAATTTTTTATTTTTATGGACACAATGGACGATCGTTAAATTCTAGCAACAATCTCTATCCAAATTTATGAGCACTAAAAGACTGTTACACCACAGCGGCAACCATGCTTTGAAATTTTTTTTCGAGACTGTAAGGGTATTGCATCACGTCAGCAATTATGTCCGGACCCTCCGACCGACCCTCCACTCAAATAATGTTATAAAATAAGGAGTGAAAGATTGTTGTCACTAAAATGACAACCCTCCTATATAGTTGCTGAGAAATCAAATTAGGTTTCTTATATGATGCTAAAAACTATATGATACTGATGGAAAACAAAAAAAAATTATCTGATTTTGTTTTGGCTACAAACTTTCTCGCTCACAGTAAGGTATGGTTAGTAATATTATTTTTTACTGATTATTTCTTTTTCTAATTATTATTTTTTTATTGTTTCATCAATTTGCTTGAGAAGAAACTCGGAGAATTGAGCTACAAAAGGCGAGTTGCATATCTTTTTTTTTGTTAGTTTGTTTGATCATTTATTATGCTTTGTATTTTCTTATTAACTTAATGAAATGATGTCGGTGCGAATCTAACCGCTTCTAGATTCTGAGAGGGAAGTTCAATACAGCATAAGAAGTTGAGATTTAATATACGAACTTGAGGTTCGATACAACATAACGAAGTTATCGACTGCACTTTGCAGATAAGACTGTGAATCTCATTATCATTTTTTTAATATTAATTTTTTTTATTATATTTTAAGAATATATTATTATTTTTATAGCTTTTGATTCATGAAAAAAATAAATTTTAAATCTATGTAAAAAAATATCTTACCTTTTAATTTTTTTATCTTTTTTTTATTTTTATTGATTTTTTTTATTTTTTTACTTTATTTTTATTTTTTTTATATTTTTTAATTTTTTTAAAATTTTTTTATTCGTAGAAGTCTCAATCGAGTGGGAGGCTCGGAGTAGCTGAGTAGAAAAGTCTAAATCCATCTCAATCGGATGGCAGGCTCGGAGTGATCGAGTAGAAAAGTTTAAATCCATCTCAATCGGATGGGTGGCTTGGAGCAGACAAGGTAGCTTTCTCTCGCCTTCTTAATAAAATTTATTAAAACTATTATTTTTTATAGATTATTTTTACTATTATTTAGTAATTAAAAATTTATTATTATCTTGGTGTTAACGTAATTTTCAGATTGAACAGCTTGAAGGTAATTAAATGATGATAGAAAAATTTATTAGTATAAATTTAATTTTAAAATTATAATTTTTTTTACTATCTCAATGGACTTTTCAACAATGAAAATAATATTTATGGTATAGATATATTTTTTTGTTAGAAAAAAAGTGAGTTATAACCGTCTTTTCTTGGATGATTTTGTAGTTTTGGATCCATCTATTGAGTAGATATCTTTAAGAAGGTATTCGTTATATTTTACTCCATATTAGTTTATTAATAATTAAAAAATTATAAAATTTTTAACTTTTATTTTATTATAATATTTATTATTAGAGTAAGTAAATTGAGTGTTTTTTTCATATTTTTAGGTGAAACAATAATGTATTATTTTTAAAAATATTAATTTATTATTATCTAAAAATAATAACATATTATTTTTAATTTTAAAAATAATAACATACTAATTTATTTTTTAAATAATAATATTTTTATTATTTTTTAAAAATAATATATTTCGAGATCTAAATTGATCCATCGGATCAGATCAAATAGTGTTATCTTATTTTACATTGATTATTATTATAATTATCTTTTATATTTTATAGTATAATGAATAATTTTATTGTCTTACTATTGTTATCTTTGTTAGGATATTTTCTAAATTTAACTTATAGTATCGTCTTATTCTATATTGATTGTTATTGTAATTATCTTTTTATATTTTATAGTTGTACTTATTTTATTATTTATTCTATGTTGTTAGTATTTAATTATAAATCTCTTGATTAGCAAGATTTAAGATATGTTTAATACAGACTGATAAGAATAATATTAGTATTAATTTTTATTTAAGATTTTTTTTATTTTCATGGACATGATGGACTGACGCTAAATTCTATTAGATTAAATAGTGTTGTTTTTTTATTTTATTAAAATTTATTATATTATATTATTTATTATTGGGGTAAATTAATTGAGTGATTTTTTTTCATATTCTTATGTGATTTTGTTAATTTAGTTATGTTTGTTCATATCACTTAACAGTGGAATATTTGATCATTTAGATGGTTCTTTTTCTCCTATTATATTTAGCTTTTTAACTTCATTTAAATAAATTTTTAGGTCAAAATAAAATATTATTATAAAGAGACATGATGTATATGATGTTAGGTAGGTTTAAAAAAATATATATTAAATTTTAAAATTTTTTAAGATATTTTTAGTAATTTTAGTTAGCTCTTTAAATATTTTAAAATATATTTAAGATTTATTTTCAATTAGTTGTCTCTTAATTATAATTTTATAAATGGATATTGTTGAAATTTTGTTACGAAAAAATTTGAAAGAAATTATGAAGAAATTAGAATTATTTAAATCAATATACGAAATCGAGGTTCAATACAACATAATGAAGTTATTGATCACACTGATCAGGTAAGGCTGTGAATCTCATTGTATTTTTTTAGTTATTAATTTTTTATTATGTTTCAAAAAATACGTTACTATTTTTATAATATTTGATTTGTACTAAAATAAATTTTAAATCAATGTGGAAAAAGATCTTGTCTTTTTATTTTTTTTTCATTTTTTCTTTATTTTCACTGATTTTTCGCATATTTTTTTTTCAATTTTTCCTTTTCTTTTCCCGTTCGCAGAAGTCACAACTTGGTGGGAGGCTTGGAGTAGCTAAATAGAAAAGTTTAGATTCATCTCAATCGGATGGAAAGTTTCGAACATTCGAGATAATTCTGTCTCTATTATTTTATCATTTTACTATCCGTAGTTTAAAAAATTTATTACTATCTTGATGATAATTTTAAATAAAATTTTAAAACCAAAATGAAGTTCTAGATAAGGATGATACTTGATGTCTTATACATGATATATGTAGCTGTTTGTTGTACCATTGTTAAGTACCAATTACTTTACATTGAATGATTGTATGTTTTTAGAGTGCGCAAATATGATCAATATAGATTTTTAAAAAATAAAAATATTTAATATTTAAATATAAAATATAGTATATTAAATATTTAAAATTATAATTTATTTTTCAATCATTTTGATTCATATTTTGTTATGGAACTCAATTCACTAATATTCTAATAAATTTTTTTGGTATTCATATTTTCAATTTAGATAAAAAATTATGTTAGATGAAGATTAACAAGAATATAAGTTCACCGGCTAATAAAAATATTATATATTATATTATATAAAAAAATTATATATTGATAAAATATTTTAAATTTTTATTTTGATGTAAAGTAAATCCCATTGCGTAGCACGAGTTACACACTAGTGTAAATAAAAATTAAGGTTGAATTCAATAATTTTCGTACCATTTCCATGAGTTCGAGTCTAAGTACCCCAACAGGTCGTTCCAAGGCTATTTTCAACTTTCCCTAACATTTTGCAAGTTCAATAAAATGTTCTATGCAAAAAATATAAAAGAATTAAAGGTCATTGAGTTGGTGATAATAAAAATTGGTGGGGTTTTGCATGATTCGATGGCAAGAATTCAGATTTTTATACAAAGAATTCATGTTATCATTACTTTATTAAAAAAAATTGATGAATAGTATTCTTTAAAATGAAAAAAATCCCAAAAAATCAGGCTAAACTCTAATTAGACAAAAATCGGAATTGCATCTAATAAGATTTCACAAAATTACAAGGAAATTGTTATATATTGTATAACCTAATTCTTTCATCTATAAAAAGGATGCAACTATTAAATTTCTACAAAATAATAACATATTTCTTTTTTTGGGTTTAATTTTCAAAAAAAAATCTGCAACAAAAATGATATGCAAAGAAAGATCAAAACAGACACAAATATCCAAAATTCCAAAAAAAAAATTCAAGTGATGTGAGTACCTTCATTGATGCCATTATTCAGTTGCAATCTTGAGACTTCAAAAAGAGAAGAGGACTGTTGGGTTTTCCTTTAGAGCGGATCTTTTAATTAAAGATTTTTTTGTATATATATCCTTCTAAATATTTAAATTTACATGAATATTTTTTTAAAATTAATATTTATATATGTACTCTCATAAAATACTTGTTTTACATATATTTTTTTTCTTATTTTTTTGCATATAAATCCACATCATTTAACGTTGTTAAAAAATTAATAGTTTAAAATTTAAATGATTAAAATATTTTTATTGATACATATGCAAAAAAAAATTTATAAGTTTATATATACAAATAGCAATTTCATGAGGATATTCGTGCAAATTTTAATATTTAAAAAGATATACATGCAAAAAATTTTAATTAAATTTTTATCTATTTTATCTAGATTGATTCAGATCCTCTTACTCTAAAATGTAGTAACATATTATATAATATAACAATACGATGTCAATATTATATAATATTTTATATATTAAAATATTATATTTTATTATATTTTTATATAAGATGGGATGATTATGTCCATCTTATAACAACTGATATACCTTATACACTTCATAAAGATATTTTTGAAAAAAATTTTAAAATAAAATATAATAAGATTATAAATTCTTATTGTTATATAATGTCCAAATCCACAATCATGTCCATTATATGCAAATATACAAACTATTCATCTAATATCAGATTTAGATGTTTTTCTTAGAATAATATCATTATACATTAGAAGAAACATAAATGGTTACGATCTATCTATCTTCTACATAAAATATTTTGTAGTTTTGGATGATTTTGTAGTTTTGGATCCATCTATTGAGTAGATATCTTTAAGAAGGTATCGTTATATTTTACTTCATATTAGTTTATTAATAATTAAAAAATTATAAAATTTTTAACTTTTATTTTATTATAATATTTATTATTAGAGTAAGTAAATTGAGTGTTTTTTTCATATTTTTAGGTGAAACAATAATGTATTATTTTTAAAAATATTAGTTTATTATTATCTAAAAATAATAACGTATTATTTTTAATTTTAATAATAATAACATACTAATTTATTTTTTAAATAATAATATATTTATTATTTTTTAAAAATAATATATTTCGAGATCTAAATTGATCCATCGGATCAGATCAAATAGTGTTATCTTATTTTACATTGATTATTATTATAATTATCTTTTATATTTTATAGTATAATGAATAATTTTATTGTCTTACTATTGTTATCTTTGTTAGGATATTTTCTAAATTTAACTTATAGTATCGTCTATATTGATTGTTATTGTAATTATCTTTTTATATTTTATAGTTGCATTTATTTTATTATTTATTCTATGTTGTTAGTATTTAATTATAAATCTCTTGATTAGCAAGATTTAAGATATGTTTAATACAGACTGATAAGAATAATATTAGTATTAATTTTTATTTAAGATTTTTTTTATTTTCATGGACATGATGGACTGTCGCTAAATTCTATTAGATTAAATAGTGTTGTGTTTTTTATTTTATTAAAATTTATTATATTATATTATTTATTATTGGAGTAAATTAATTGAGTGATTTTTTTTCATATTCTTATGTATTTTGTTAATTTAGTTATGTTTGTTCATATCACTTAACAGTGGAATATTTGATCATTTAGATGGTTCTTTTTCTCCTATTATATTTAGCTTTTTAACTTCATTTAAATAAATTTTTAGGTCAAAATAAAATATTATTATAAAGAGACA
Organism: Elaeis guineensis; assembly: GCF_000442705.2. Classification (NCBI taxonomy): domain Eukaryota; kingdom Viridiplantae; phylum Streptophyta; class Magnoliopsida; order Arecales; family Arecaceae; genus Elaeis; species Elaeis guineensis. The sequence continues at coordinate 1,136,046 of NC_025996.2, read as the reverse complement.
TGATGTATATGATGTTAGGTAGGTTTAAAAAAATATATATTAAATTTTAAAATTTTTTAAGATATTTTTAGTAATTTTAGTTAGCTCTTTAAATATTTTAAAATATATTTAAGATTTATTTTCGATTAGTTGTCTCTTAATTATAATTTTATAAATGGATATTGTTGAAATTTTGTTACGAAAAAATTTGAAAGAAATTATGAAGAAATTAGAATTATTTAAATCAATATACGAAATCGAGGTTCAATACAACATAATGAAGTTATTGATCACACTGATCAGGTAAGGCTGTGAATCTCATTGTATTTTTTTAGTTATTAATTTTTTATTATGTTTCAAAAAATACGTTACTATTTTTATAATATTTGATTTGTACTAAAATAAATTTTAAATCAATGTGGAAAAAGATCTTGTCTTTTTATTTTTTTTCATTTTTTCTTTATTTTCACTAATTTTTTGCATATTTTTTTTCAATTTTTCCTTTTCTTTTCCCGTTCGTAGAAGTCACAACTTGGTGGGAGGCTTGGAGTAGCTAAATAGAAAAGTTTAGATTCATCTCAATCGGATGGAAAGTTTCGAACATTCGAGATAATTCTGTCTCTATTATTTTATCATTTTACTATTCGTAGTTTAAAAAATTTATTACTATCTTGATGATAATTTTAAATAAAATTTTAAAACCAAAATGAAGTTCTAGATAAGGATGATACTTGATGTCTTATACATGATATATGTAGCTGTTTGTTGTACCATTGTTAAGTACCAATTACTTTACATTGAATGATTGTATGTTTTTAGAGTGCACAAATATGATCAATATATATTTTTAAAAAATAAAAATATTTAATATTTAAATATAAAATATAGTATATTAAATATTTAAAATTATAGTTTATTTTTCAATCATTTTGATTCATATTTTGTTATGGAACTCAATTCACTAATATTCTAATAAATTTTTTTGGTATTCATATTTTCAATTTAGATAAAAAATTATGTTAGATGAAGATTAACAAGAATATAAGTTCACCGGCTAATAAAAATATTATATATTATATTATATAAAAAAATTATATATTGATAAAATATTTTAAATTTTTATTTTGATGTAAAGTAAATCCCATTGCGTAGCACGAGTTACACACTAGTGTAAATAAAAATTAAGGTTGAATTCAATAATTTTTGTACCATTTCCATGAGTTCGAGTCTAAGTACCCCAACAGGTCGTTCCAAGGCTATTTTCAACTTTCCCTAACATTTTGCAAATTCAATAAAATGTTCTATGCAAAAAATATAAAAGAATTAAAGGTCATTGAGTTGGTGATAATAAAAATTGGTGGGGTTTTGCATGATTCGATGGCAAGAATTCGGATTTTTATACAAAGAATTCATGTTATCATCACTTTATTAAAAAAAATTGATGAATGGTATTCTTTAAAATGAAAAAAATCCCAAAAAATCAGGCTAAACTCTAATTAGACAAAAATCGGAATTGCATCTAATAAGATTTCACAAAATTACAAGGAAATTGTTATATATTGTATAACCTAATTCTTTCATCTATAAAAAGGATGCAACTATTAAATTTCTACAAAATAATAACATATTTCTTTTTTTGGGTTTAATTTTCAAAAAAAAATCTGCAACAAAAATGATATGCAAAGAAAGATCAAAACAGACACAAATATCCAAAATTCCAAAAAAAAAATTCAAGTGATGTGAGTACCTTCATTGATGCCATTATTCAGTTGCAATCTTGAGACTTCAAAAAGAGAAGAGGACTGTTAGGTTTTCCTTTAGAGCAGATCTTTTAATTAAAATTTTTTTTGTATATATATTCTTCTAAATATTTAAATTTACATAAATATCTTTTTAAAATTAATATTTGTATATGTACTCTCATAAAATACTTGTTTTACATATATTTTTTTCTTATTTTTTTGCATATAAATCCAGTCATTTAACGTTGTTAAAAAATTAATAGTTTAAAATTTAAATGATTAAAATATTTTTATTGATACATATGCAAAAAAAAAATTTATAAGTTTATATATACAAATAGCAATTTCATGAGGATATTCGTGCAAATTTTAATATTTAAAAAGATATACATGCAAAAAATTTAATTAAATTTTTATCTATTTTATCTAGATTGATTCAGATCCTCTTACTCTAAAATGTAGTAACATATTATATAATATAACAATACGATGTCAATATTATATAATATTTTATATATTAAAATATTATATTATTATTATATTTTTATATAAGATGGGATGATTATGTCCATCTTATAACAACGTGATATACCTTATACACTTCATAAAGATATTTTTGAAAAAAATTTTTAAAATAAAATATAATAAAATTATAAATTTTTATTGTTATATAATGTCCAAATCCACAATCATGTCCATTATATGCAAATATACAAACTATTCATCTAATATCAGATTTAGATGTTTTTCTTAGAATAATATCATTATACATTAGAAGAAACATAAATGGTTACGATCTATCTATCTTCTACATAAAATAATTTTGTAGTTTTGGATGATTTTGTAGTTTTTGATCCATCTATTGAGTAGATATCTTTAAGAAGGTATTCGTTATATTTTACTTCATATTAGTTTATTAATAATTAAAAAATTATAAAATTTTTAACTTTTATTTTATTATAATATTTATTATTAGAGTAAGTAAATTAAGTGTTTTTTTCATATTTTTAGGTGAAACAATAATGTATTATTTTTAAAAATATTAGTTTATTATTATCTAAAAATAATAACGTATTATTTTAATTTTAATAATAATAACATACTAATTTATTTTTTAAATAATAATATTTTTATTATTTTTTAAAAATAATATATTTCGAGATCTAAATTGATCCATCGGATTAGATCAAATAGTGTTATCTTATTTTACATTGATTATTATTATAATTATCTTTTATATTTTATAGTATAATGAATAATTTTATTGTCTTACTATTGTTATCTTTGTTAGGATATTTTCTAAATTTAACTTATAGTATCGTCTTGTTCTATATTGATTGTTATTGTAATTATCTTTTTATATTTTATAGTTGCACTTATTTTATTATTTATTCTATGTTGTTAGTATTTAATTATAAATCTCTTGATTAGCAAGATTTAAGATATGTTTAATACAGACTGATAAGAATAATATTAGTATTAATTTTTATTTAAGATTTTTTTTATTTTCATGGACATGATGGACTGTCGCTAAATTCTATTAGATTAAATAGTGTTGTGTTTTTTATTTTATTAAAATTTATTATATTATATTATTTATTATTGGAGTAAATTAATTGAGTGATTTTTTTTCATATTCTTATGTGATTTTGTTAATTTAGTTATGTTTGTTCATATCACTTAACGGTGGAATATTTGATCATTTAGATGGTTCTTTTTCTCCTATTATATTTAGCTTTTTAACTTCATTTAAATAAATTTTTAGGTCAAAATAAAATATTAGTATAAAGAGACATGATGTATATGATGTTAGGTAGGTTTAAAAAAATATATATTAAATTTTAAAATTTTTTAAGATATTTTTAGTAATTTTAGTTAGCTCTTTAAATATTTTAAAATATATTTAAGATTTATTTTCGATTAGTTGTCTCTTAATTATAATTTTATAAATGGATATTGTTGAAATTTTGTTACGAAAAAATTTGAAAGAAATTATGAAGAAATTAGAATTATTTAAATCAATATACGAAATCGAGGTTCAATACAACATAATGAAGTTATTGATCACACTGATCAGGTAAGGCTGTGAATCTCATTGTATTTTTTTAGTTATTAATTTTTTATTATGTTTCAAAAAATACGTTACTATTTTTATAATATTTGATTTGTACTAAAATAAATTTTAAATCAATGTGGAAAAAGATCTTGTCTTTTTATTTTTTTTTCATTTTTTCTTTATTTTCACTGATTTTTCGCATATTTTTTTTTCAATTTTTCCTTTTCTTTTCCCGTTTCCTAGAAGTCACAACTTGGTGGGAGGCTTGGAGTAGCTAAATAGAAAAGTTTAGATTCATCTCAATCGGATGGAAAGTTTCGAACATTCGAGGTAATTCTGTCTCTATTATTTTATCATTTTACTATCCATAGTTTAAAAAATTTATTACTATCTTGATGATAATTTTAAATAAAATTTTAAAACCAAAATGAAGTTCTAGATAAGGATGATACTTGATGTCTTATACATGATATATGTAGCTGTTTGTTGTACCATTGTTAAGTACCAATTACTTTACATTGAATGATTGTATGTTTTTAGAGTGCGCAAATATCATCAATATAGATTTTTAAAAAATAAAAATATTTAATATTTAAATATAAAATATAGTATATTAAATATTTAAAATTATACTTTATTTTTCAATCATTTTGATTCATATTTTGTTATGGAACTCAATTCACTAATATTCTAATAAATTTTTTTGGTATTCATATTTTCAATTTAGATAAAAAATTATGTTAGATGAAGATTAACAAGAATATAAGTTCACCGGCTAATAAAAATATTATATATTATATTATATAAAAAAAATATATATTGATAAAATATTTTAAATTTTTATTTTGATGTAAAGTAAATCCCATTGCGTAGCACGAGTTACACACTAGTGTAAATAAAAATTAAGGTTGAATTCAATAATTTTTGTACCATTTCCATGAGTTCGAGTCTAAGTACCCCAACAGGTCGTTCCAAGGCTATTTTCAACTTTCCCTAACATTTTGCAAGTTCAATAAAATGTTCTATGCAAAAAATATAAAAGAATTAAAGGTCATTGAGTTGGTGATAATAAAAATTGGTGGGGTTTTGCATGATTCGATGGCAAGAATTCAGATTTTTATACAAAGAATTCATGTTATCATCACTTTATTAAAAAAAATTGATGAATAGTATTCTTTAAAATGAAAAAAATCCCAAAAAATCAGGCTAAACTCTAATTAGACAAAAATCGGAATTGCATCTAATAAGATTTCACAAAATTACAAGGAAATTGTTATATATTGTATAACCTAATTCTTTCATCTATAAAAAGGATGCAACTATTAAATTTCTACAAAATAATAACATATTTCTTTTTTTGGGTTTAATTTTCAAAAAAAAATCTGCAACAAAAATGATATGCAAAGAAAGATCAAAACAGACACAAATATCCAAAATTCCAAAAAAAAAAATTCAAGTGATGTGAGTACCTTCATTGATGCCATTATTCAGTTGCAATCTTGAGACTTCAAAAAGAGAAGAGGACTGTTGGGTTTTCCTTTAGAGCGGATCTTTTAATTAAAATTTTTTTTGTATATATATCTTTCTAAATATTTAAATTTATATGAATATCTTTTTAAAATTAATATTTGTATATGTACTCTCATAAAATACTTGTTTTACATATATTTTTTTTCTTATTTTTTTGCATATAAATCCATGTCATTTAACGTTGTTAAAAAATTAATAGTTTAAAATTTAAATGATTAAAATATTTTTATTGATACATATGCAAAAAAAAAATTTATAAGTTTATATATACAAATAGCAATTTCATGAGGATATTCGTGCAAATTTTAATATTTAAAAAGATATACATGCAAAAAATTTTAATTAAATTTTTATCTATTTTATCTAGATTGATTCAGATCCTCTTACTCTAAAATGTAGTAACATATTATATAATATAACAATACGATGTCAATATTATATAATATTTTATATATTAAAATATTATATTATTATTATATTTTTATATAAGATGGGATGATTATGTCCATCTTATAACAACGTGATATACCTTATACACTTCATAAAGATATTTTTGATAAAAATTTTTAAAATAAAATATAATAAGATTATAAATTCTTATTGTTATATAATGTCCAAATCCACAATCATGTCCATTATATGCAAATATACAAACTATTCATCTAATATCAGATTTAGATGTTTTTCTTAGAATAATATCATTATACATTAGAAGAAACATAAATGGTTACGATCTATCTATCTTCTACATAAAATAATTTTAATCTATCATTTGATAAAAAGATCATTTTTTTAATGTAAATTAATAAATTAAATAAAATTATTATTTTAGCTGTATATGTTAATTTTTTTCTATTAGAATAAGAAAAAAATTAACGAACCAAGAGAGGTATATTTATGTTAAGGGTTTTTTGCATATATATCCTTTCAAATATTCAAATTTACGTGAATACCCTCATAAAATTGCTATTTGCATGTATATCCTTATAAATTTTTTTTTTTGCACATCTATCCATAAGGATATTTTAGTCATTTTAATTTTAAATCGTTAATTTTTAACGATGTTTGATGATATGAATATATATGTAAAAAAAGATGTTTTATGAGGGTATACATGTAGATATCAATTTTGAAAAGATATTTATGTAAATTTGAATGTTTGGGAGAGTATACATATAAAAAAAATTTAATTAATACAAAAATAGTAGAGGAATTTCAAAATGGATGGTTGGATGTTTTAGACGCAATCTTGACCATCCTTTTTTTTAATATTATTTTTTAGTTTTAAAATTAAATTAAAATTTGGCTTTTACCACCCATTGTCAATTTCAAAAGTTTAGGGTTTAACATAGATTTTAGGTAGAAAACGATGTCGTTTGTTATTCTATTTCATCAATATCATTTACTGTTGACACATGCAAGGCACATGCCAACTAATTAAACTAATCTATTTTTTATTTTCTTTTTTAAATATATAAAAAATATTGCTCAATTATTATTATTATTATTTTCTAGGTATGAAGAAAATTTAATTAGTGATAATCCCATAAGGTAGTGCACAAGTTAATTAAAATTGTTCAGTCTGTATGTTTGTAACGCTTTGAGGATAATCACTGTTGTGGTTCTAATAATGTCGAGGGCATCAATAGTCCCACATCGATTGTTAGTTAAGGAGGATTCGTGCTTATAAGGAGAAAAAAATTCTTCTCACGTGAGGCGCCTTTTAAAGAACGAAACCATAAGGCCCATGGGCCAGAGCGGACAATACCTCACGTGACGGGTTGAATTCTTGTCCGCAACAATGACGCACCAGATAGGAGTCGAGATCCATCTCGATTTCCTACAATCGAGATCCGCTTCGGCTGACTGTGGGGCTTCTCGGACTGTACACATTGGAGTCCCCCTTGACTGGGGGCCTTTGTTGTGGTTCTAATAATATGGAGGGCACCAATAATCTCACATCGGTTGTGAGTCAAAGGAAACTTGCGAGGAAAAAAATTTTTCCACGTGAGGCGTCTTTTAAAGGGCAAAACTGTGAGACCTATGCGTGAGGCGCCTTTTAAAGAGCAAAACCGTGAGACCCATGGATTAAAACAGACAATATTTCACGTAACGGGCCAAATCTTTATCCGCAACAATCACTATCACTACATATGCTCTACATGTAACTTTTTTTTATTATTATTTTTTGAATGATCAGAAGTATCCTTAGGCTTTGCGTGATACTAAACTTTTTCTCTGAGTGATCTCAAGGACACACTCCCTCACATCAGGCTGATACATTTAGGAATTAATTCTTAGAGTGTTCTTTAGAAGAGTCGAACCTAAATCGAAAAGGAAAGAGATCTCCTTTCAAGGGAGCAACATCTTTTTTCTTTTTATAATCTCTCAAGGTCTTTAAATCAAAATGTAAGCAATGGAACTCATTAACTATTTTATTTTTGAATAACAATGAAATTCTCTATGTATATATAAGACTAAGTCCAAAAAAAAAAAAAACTTTTGTGATGAACCTATGTCATAATTGTGTCAACTATCTAAATTCTAATACGACCACCAAACACCCAATTTTCGGCTTGCCATTTATAATATACACAATCTAGGTAACAGGTTTAGGCTCTTGCTCATTTCTTTCCTAGCATTGTACGTAGTAGAACTATTTATAAAATATGAAAATAAGTTAATCATTTCTTTCCATGGCTGATGGTCTTTTTTTCAAGTCCCCTAATTTGATTTATTGACGCAGATATCAGGCTAGGCGCAAGATTTTCTTTTGTTTATCTAATTTTCACAACTTCTATTATATTTTTTGCATCTTAAAACAGTGATTGGCTTAGGATTTTTCGTGCTAATGAATTTTATATATATATATATATATATCTGTGTGCGCGCGCGCGCTTGTATTTATTAATTCTAGGCTTAAGCAGGTGGTCTTGTTGTCTTAATTTGATTAACAAATCTGGGATTTGAAAGGCTTAGTGCATCAATTTCCTATCTCATACCATGCGTTTGAGTTTGTCATCTGATGATCCTATATATGTGCCCAATTTTAGGTATCGACTCCTATATTCACTCATTTATGAAGGCATAATTAATGAATCGAAAATGCATTTCATAAAATATATTCCAAAACTTTTAAATGTTAGTCACATGGATAACATTTAGTGTGGATGCATGTATTGATCTAACATAGCAGATCCTTTTTGATTGGCCAGTTAAATGACTGAAAAAGAGAAGGAATTAAACCACATTTTAAGGTTCAAAGGTACAAACTCAAAATCAGTCAGATTGCAAAAGGGATGAAAAAAAAAAATACTATATAAGAAAATGGAAAAAATACATATTCCTCAAGAAAATATATAAATCACATGAACAAGCATAAATCAATATCAAAACATTCATAGTAGTCACGCAATTAGGTGACATACGAACAAATTCATTCACAAAATTACTTAAAATAAAAAGGTAATAGGATTACCTCTAAGCGTGAAACCCAATTGAAAAGCATAAAAGCTTGACAGCAGCTGGTCCAAGCTTCAGATCTGGTCCACTCCTAGCAGCCCAAAAGCCTTTTAATCCCAACTCCAAGCCCATGTTGCAATCTAAATATGGGGAACAGCCCATGTTCCCTTTTTTTTTTCCACGTTAAACACTCTGCCTCTCTTCCCCTTTTTATAGGGTAAATATCAATTTGCCTCCTGAGGTTTAGGCGCACGTTCAGTTTGCCCCCACAGTATGGGAAATAAGGATTTGCCCCTTCGGGGTTCATTATGCGTCGATTTTTACCCCTTACTGCTAGTCTCACTCAGTATTCTGTTAATTTTTGGGTGACATCAGCATTGCCACGTCATAAGATTGAAAATATTGCAAAAATACCCTTTTGGCTTCATTCTTTGAAGATTTAGCTTAATTTTTCTTTTAGCTATAGAGTGACAAACAACAATCAACAGCCCCAATCCTACCAGGCCTCTCACTCATCACTGTGCGCCAATGGGCCAATTTCTGTGGATATTTCAATCCATGAAATAAAAGAAAGGAGTGGAAAGAACAAATAGGTCCATACCATTCCCGTTCCCAGATAAAGATCAAACAGTGAATCCTGTTTCAAAATTAGAGCAGCTCCTGCCTGAAAGGCGACATGTGAATACTTCCCTGCTCCTTTTCAGGGATTTCTTGGACAAGTAGATCTGTGGTGATAAAAATATTAATAAAAAAATATTAACTAATGTAAATAAAAAAATTCAAGTTTGCCAAGGCCCATTTTTCTTGGTGAGCCCATTAACGTATCTCTCTTTCTTTAATCCCAATTTATTTTTTTATCATGTTATTACAGAATTATTAAAAAAAAAAAAAATCTCTGGTGCCTACCATTTTTCACATGGTAGAGGCTGGGTGGCGAGTGAGATACATGTGATTGTGCATGTCTGAATTTGGTGGTTTTAAAGATTAGGCCTTAAATATCGAAATCCATTAATACTACCCAAGGGACATTACAAAATTAGGAGGCCCAAACAGGTGAAAACAAAACCCAAGAAAAAAAAAGAAAAAAATTACAGAGGAGAAACGGGCTTAAAGGCCATTTTGTTAACAAACAAAATTAAATAATAATAGTAATAATAACAACAAACTATGGAATATATGGATAAAGAAACAAACCAACAACAAAGTGAATTTAGCATATATGTCAAGGGCCGGTCGTATCTACAAAATGCAGTTACAACGTGTTGACCAAGATAAGGAATAGAAGAAGTGGCTGAAACTAGGATGGACACTTGGACCACATCCATCGTCTAAAGTTGGACACTTTTGCTTAATGAAATATAAGACGAATGGCTCATTTATAAGGGTCCTTAACCAATCAAACACAGCAACAACTCTTGTCTTCAATGTCTCCGCGCCTCCTATCAATGGCTCCATGCCAATTTATCGTAGTTTGTAGCGTTTGTAGCTCCATACTTGAATTTTATTACTTTTAATTTGTAATCAATATCCCTTTGGTGCAATAAAGTTTATTTCCGTCAAGTGAATGTTCTTTTCGTGTTAATTGCTTGGTGTTATCTATCTTCCATCATTTAGCATCTCCTAAGTTGTGAGTATTCTCAATTCCATTTTACTGAATGTACTTTAAACTTATTGCTTGGTGCTCCATCTCATTTCGCGTTAATTTTTTTATTCGGTTTTTCATCAGATTGAATCAATTTTTACACTTACCGCTTGGTGTGCGGCTGACGTCACGGTCAAAGTGTTCGTTTGATGGTTTGTTTACTCTTTCAGTCGAAAATAACCTTTTTGCCAAGGCACTAAACAAAATCCTAAGACGAAACTACCCCAGTCGCTAACAATCATTTGATCAAAATCTATCACAAGGTGCTCAGACTGTAATATCGTCATTGGGTCTGGTTGCTTTGCATGACCGACTTATAATGAATGACTACAATTACGACCAAAGGCCGAGATCACCAGGTCAAACACTGTAAGCCTAGTGCATACCCTCATCCACGAAAAAAATATTCATTGCAACGATAGTGTCATATCAAATTTATAACAAATCAATGAAAATCTTTATATTTCATCGATTGTCATGTATTACATTGATTTTCGTAAATAATACTCTATACTATCTCATGTATTTCATCTATTTTTAATTTTTTATTGATTTATTATAACAGTGACATGATATCACCGTTACAATGAATATTTTCTCCTCATCCACAGCACGCACGCACCTCATCTCAGCAGATTTGCACCTTTAATTGAAATCGTGTTAGAAACAAGGATAACCTACTGTTTTAGCACACCAGTTCGTTCGCATGAGGGGTGTTGGTCGAAATAGTGTCGAGAGTTAAGATAACAAATGATAATAGTTGTCGTCACTAATAAGATGAGCAATTAAATATCAAATTTGATATCATTCGGAAAGCGCACTAATAACATTATAATTTTTTTTAGTGCAAAATAATATATTTTATTTATTTATTTATTGAAACATACGTATGTTTCTATGAGCAATAGTACACTTGCATGGTAGAAGAAACTGGACAGAAGCACCTTCCAAGCTATGCATAGTCACATCTCTTCGACGCAACTATGATATTATTACCATTACGGACTTCCAGGGAGGAAAAGCAGCACGCACCAAAAGTCATCAAAGTCCCTCAGCATTTTCAAGTGTGAGGATTGCCTGCAATATGGGGGAAGTGCTACTACCAGTTGCAACAGTTGAGACGCATCCATTCCACGTGTCACTGTGGGTAAGGCCAGATCCTTCCACCTTATCTTGTATGTAATTCCAGTGGTCATTATCCTCATAGTGTCGATATTCACGAATTTCGGTGTAGACCTGCATGCATGCGTGCACATTTAGTAGATTTAATTATCCAAATTAATTTAATTTTAGACAATCCAATATAATTTTTGAGCAATACATTCACATGAACACAAGCACATAATCAGAAGTTGATCATCTATGAACGAATAAAAATTGTATATTTATGCCAATAACCATATGACATAATAATACTTGTGACACTGCAATGTATTGGAATTACTTGAAGACTTTAGATTCAAATCCCAATGATATATATATATATATAGTTTGCATACTTACAGTGTTGTCATTGCCCCATCTGTTCCATGGGTTGGACCAGCCAAACATCCAGTCACAGGTTGTTCCACCTTCATTCTTGCCACGATACACAACAGCTGCAGATGATCCAACGGCAGCTCCAGAGGTATGCACGTGCAAATATGCACCCCATTGACCATTATCTATTTGTTGCGGGTATGGGGACTCCCCAATGTGCCCATGCCAGTCATGGCTCAAAACAAAATTCAATGTGCCTCCGGTAGCATTATAGACCAAGCAAAGGGTAGAGACTCCGTTACCATACCTTTCTTTGAGATTCTCCACAAATTTCCGAGCATTCACATCCTTGTTCCCAGCATTTTTCATGTTGAGAGCCACTGTTGCCCTATCTGTGGCCGTGATTACCGGTTTGTCCTTGTACTCCGGCAGTCCGCGTAATGTTTGGTCGGTGATCGGGTTGCCGAACACGTTGCTTGCCATGATGAAAACACTGATGAAAACACTGATTAAACCCCAAATATATGTTTTTATTGCGTACACTTATATTGTTGTATTAAAACTTGCTTCCTACGTATTGGCACTACTCTAAAATTTAGAATACAACTCCCAAAATATGGCTTGCAGAAACTTACAAATTTGGAAAACTAGCAGTGAAGCGACGGACTTCTTCTGGGATGACAACTGAAAATAGAAAAAGATCAGTGAGGTGATGCGCTCCTCTTCTTTGGTCTCCCTTTTATAGGGGATGGAGTCTGTAGTCATTAATTTGTGTGATGCATTTTGTAACATAAAATAATTAATTAATTATGGACCGACTGTTTTGGCATTAATTGTATATGAAATTGGCGCACATGACTTTTGTCTTGCATATGCACGAACATTTATGGATCAACGAAGTCTTATCATTATTATTTTTCAATAAGATATATCGTATGTGACAAAATTAATATTAAATTAATATTTTATTATATCACGTTAATATTTATGACTTACAATAAAAAATTTTATCATTATTACTTTCCAATAATTTATATCACATCTGACAAAATTAATATTATATTATTATATTATTATATCACGTCAATTTTTATGCCCCATGATATTGAGATTTTATTGTTGTTATTTTTCAATGACATATATCACATGTGACAAAGTTAATGTAAAATTATTATATTATTATGTTACGTCAATTTTTATGATTCATAACAATAAAATTTTATCATTATTATTTTTTAAAAAAATATATCACATGTGACAAAATTAATGTTAAATTATTATACACGATGACAGTGAAATTTTATCACAATTATTTTACAATGGTGCATGTCACATGCGATAAAATTAATGTTAAATTATTATATTATTGTGTCACATCAATTTTTGTTGTCCGAAATTTTATCATTATTATTTTTCAATGACGTGTATGATAAAATTAATATTAAACTATTATATCATTATATCATATATGACAAAATTAATATTAAATTATTATATTATTATATCACATCAATTTTTGTGGCTCATGACAGTGAAGTCGTCTTTCAACATTAAATACGCCTAACGCGGACACAGCAAGTTGACGAAATAACTCGTGGATAACATGCTCTCAATGGACAGCTAAGTCTTATAGTCATCCAATATCACATGCACTTAATGAGGACACGTTAGGTTGACGAAGTGACTCGTTGTAAGATGCTCTCTAAATTGACAGCGAAGTCTTATCGTCTTCTAATATCAAATGCATCTAATGAGGACACGTTAGGTTGACGAAGTGGATAAGATAATTTCTAAATTAATAGCAAAGTATTACCGACTTCCAATATTAATTGTATCTAATGAGGATACATAGGTTGATGAAGTGATTTGTGGATAAGATGATTTTTAAATTGACAGCGAAGTCTTATCATCTTTCAATATCAAATGCATCTAATGAGGATGCGTCAGATTGCTGAAGTGACTCGTGGATAAGATATACTCTTGCATCTATAGAAGCATCAATTGCTATGGTAAGCGGTGTATACTGGCCACTACAAAAATGATGGGTTTCAGCAACAACAAATTTTCAGTAAATTTAGATTGTATCAACGATTCATTTTTTTTATCATTGGCTATACAATTTAAATACCGTTGTCAAAACCCAATTTTTTGTAGTACCAGTAACCATGACTACAATAAATTTCGTGACCTTAATATGGCGTCTCACATAGGAAGAGACCGGAGAAATAAATCAGTCAATAGTTATGTATGGTTTGTGAATAATATAAGCATTTAGATAGGTTATACACTTAAGTATTTCATATTGTGTTATGTTTTTTAATATATCTATCCTTTCACTAAGTTGTGTCTTCTAAATGCAATATAATTTCGATTTTATTTGGCTAATTTATCATTTATTGTTCGGCCATCCATCTTAAGACATACCTTCTATGATAACCTTTATTTTTTGGTATATGATAAAGGTGGCAGATGAGCAAGTCGAATTGGATCATTTCAGGTTACAAGTTGGATGAATTGAGTCACAATGAGTTTAGTTGCGATCATTTCAGGTTACAAGTTGGATGAATTGAGTCACAATGAGTTTAGTTGCGTCATAAGTCGACCCATACATCATTCATTTTTTTCAGAAATATTGATTTAAAGGATTGGATTTTCTAGCTGCTGACTTTGTCGGAACAGCAATTCAAGCGAGTCCCGTGCCTCCTTGGTGGAAGCCAATCCTAGAAGATGAGACGACAAAATTAGGGTGTGATGTTTTTTGGTAGATAAAATTAGGGTGTGATTAATGCATGCTTCAACCAAGTGATGGGTTTTCTTAAGACAAGTATTTTGGTTGGGTGGAATTCAGCATTCGTCCTCAACTAATCAATCTGCTCAGGGTTTTTGAATGAGAACACAACAGAAATTAGCCAAAAACAGAAACTTAGATCACGACTACTAAATATAGAGTCTGAAAATCTGAAATTGTACTACATTTCTCTTTACTTCGATGGTAATTGAAGAAAGTATTCTCAGATTGGTTTCTTACCATCTTTCTGTCAATAACATTCCATGCATACCTTAATAAAAAAGGATGGTTTAACCTCCCGGTTCATTAACAAAAAAAAAAAAAAAAAAAAAAGGTATTTTGGTTGGGAGCCTGGGTTGTATAATATTTCGGTGGAATGGCTTTTGAGGGTCCAAGTTTTTATCCTATCAACATGTGCAACTTAATTAGCACTAATAAGTCTGATTTCAATTTGGTCTTTCCACAAGACGTAGTTAGATCCATCTAATTTGATAAGGATAAATAGAGCCATGGAGGTGAAGGTGCAAAGAAAAATGCAACTGAGACAAGGAAGAAAGATGGTGAAGCAGAATTCAGAGAAAGAGAACACGTAGCAGCGGAATTGTGAGTAATGCTGTAATAATCCCTTTTGAATGGACTCCAAGTTGTATTGGGTAATGCTATAGTAATCCCTTTGGGAAGATGGATGCTATACTCATATTGATTTGAAATCATACAACTATATATTATTTTGGTATTAGTTGTATATGAAATTGGCGCATTTGACTTTCGTCTTGCGTATGCATAAATATTTATGGATGATCGGAGTCTTATCATTATTATTTTTCAATATATGATAAAATTAATATAAAATTAATATATTATTATATCATATCAATATTTATGATTTATAATAAAAAATTATCATTATTTTTTTAATGATTTATATCATATTTGACAAAATTAATATTAAATTATAATTTTATTATATCACATCAATTTTTGTGCCCCATGACGGTGAGATTTTATCGTTATTATTTTTCAATGACATATATATCTCATGCGACAGAATTGATGTTGAATTATTATATTATTATGTCACATCAATTTTCATGACTCATAACAGTTAAATCTTATCATTATTATTTTTTAATAAAATATATCACATATGATAAATTTAATATTAAATTATTATATATTATGTCAAATCAATTTTTTGTGACCATGACAACGAAATCTTATCAGTATTATTTTACAACGATGCATGTCACATGTGATAAAATTAATATTAAATTATTATATCATTGTGTCACATCAATTGTTGTGGTCCGAAATCTTATCATTATTATTTTTCAATGGCGTATATCATATGTGACAAAATTAATATTAAACTATTATATCATTATATCACATCAATTTTCGTGGCTCATGACAGTGAAGTCGTCTTTCAACATTAAATACGCCTAACGCGGACACAGCAAGTTGACGAAATAACTCGTGGATAACATGCTCTCAATGGACAGCTAAGTCTTATTGTCATCCAATATCACATGCACTTAATGAGGACACGTTAGGTTGACGAAGTGACTCGTTGTAAGATGCTCTCTAAATTGACAGCGAAGTCTTATCGTCTTCTAATATCAAATGCATCTAATGAAGACACGTTAGGTTGATGAAGTGGATAAGATGGTTTCTAAATTAATAGCAAAGTCTTACCGACTTCCAATATTAATTGTATCTGATGAGGATACATCAGGTTGATGAAGTGATTTGTGGATAAGATGATTTTTAAATTGACAGCGAAGTCTTATCATCTTTCAATATCAAATGCATCTAATGAGGATGCGTCAGATTGCTGAAGTGACTCGTGGATAAGATATACTCTTGCATCTATAGAAGCATCAATTGCTATGGTAAGCGGTGTATACTAGCCACTACAAAAATAGTGGGTTTCGGCAACAACAAATTTTCAGCAAATTTAGATTGTACCAACGATTCATTTTTTTTATCAATGGCTATACAATTTAAATGCCGTTGCCAAAACCCAATTTTTTTGTAGTACCAGTAACCATGACTACAATAAGTTTCATGACCTTAATATGGCTTCTCACATAGGAAGAAACTGGAGGAATAAATCAGTCGGTAGTTATGTATGGTTTGTGAATAATATAAGCATTTAGATAGGTTATACACTTAAGTATTTCATATTGTGTTATTTTTTTTAATATATCTATCCTTTCACTAAGTTGTGTCTTCTAAATACAATATAATGTCGACTTTATTTGGCTAGTTTATCACTTATTGTTTGGCCATCCATCTTAAGACATGTATTAGATACTTTTTGTATGGGCTTACCTTCTATGATAACCTTTATTTTTTGGTATATGATAAAGGTGGCAGATGAGCAAGTCGAATTGGATCATTTCAGGTTACAAGTTAAATGAATTGAGTCACAATGAGTTTAGTTGCATCATAAGTCGATCCATACATCATTCATTTTTTTCAGAAATATTGATTTAAAAGATTGGATTTTCTAGCTGCTGACTTTGTCGGAACAGCAATTCAAGCGGGTCCCGTGCTTCGGTGGAAACTAATCCTAGAAGATGGGACGACAAAATTAGGGTGTGATGTTTTTTGGTAGATAAAATTAGGGTGTGATTAATGTATGCTTCAACCAAGTGATGGGTTTTCTTAAGACAAGTATTTTGGTTGGGTGGAATTCATCCCTCGTCCTCAACTAATCAATCTGCTCAGGGTTTTTGAATGAAGAACACAACAGAAATTAGCCAAAAATAGAAACTTAGATCACACACTACAAAAAAAAATTGAGTTAGCGACTATTTTTTGCCGACGCTTTTTGGAAGCATCGACAGATTTCGCTGACCTGCCGACGTTTTTAAAAAGCGTCGTATTTCAACGATGCTTAAAAGCGTCGTAAAATTTCATCATTTTCAACACCGACGTTTTTAGCAAAAGCATCGTTAAATAAAGAAAATGCCGATAATTTTTTGCGTCATTATTTAACGACGTTAAAAAGCGTCGTTAGGTTCGATTAATACCCCCCATTCTTCCGTGCCCTAATCTATCTACCGCCGTCCCCTCCTATCCATTTCTCCATCTCCGTCGACCCCATCTCCGTCGATTCTCCACTGCCGGTGCCGCATCCGCCGTCCACGCCGCACCGCCATCCGCCGCTCCTCTCTGTTGCCGCGTCCATCCATGCCGCACCCGCGCCATCCATGTCGTACGCCATCCGCCTTTCTCGAAGCTACCCCACCGGCCCTCCTTCCCTCCCGACGGCCATCTTCGCAGGTCCAAAAGGTTGAGTCATATTTTTTTCTCTTTTTACGGCTAGTTTTTTTGCTTTATTCATTGATCCCTCGGCTTCAGAACCATTATTTAGATAAGAAAAGGAGTTTTTTTTGCTGCTCTTTTCAATAGGGAGTTTATTTTTAAGGAAGCAAATTTGCTGTTTTTAACATCGCCAAATCAACATAATGACCAATTAATCTTTTAATTAATCTTCCTTTCCATCTTCTCTGGTCCTTGGATCATGGATTCCGGCTAGATAGTCACCGGATTTGGTTGGGAAAAGGAATGCTCTGTTTTTGATTTTTAGTTCCCTATTTGAGGTCTTGTCAGAAAATGTGGATTTAACAGGACTCTACCCACCGGTCCATGACCGCGACGAGCCTTTCCTCGTCCCAGTGTTTGTGTTAGGCCGATCGCTGACTCTGGTTAGTGTTGAAGCCGTCTTCTAGTTGTTTCGAGCGTCGCCGGCCTGATTAGTTGTTTCCGCCATTGCTGGACGACAGACTTCCTTCCCATTGTGGAAGGCTGTCACCACCACTCTATTCCATGTTAGTAAAGAGAGTCTGATGGACCATTTAGTCCCATGTTTCCCTTCTCTCATGCTCTCTTCCTCTCTCTAAGTTCCCTCTCTTTCTCACCCTGATATCCATCTCTCTCTTGTCCTGGGGACCTATCTCAGCTCTTATATATCCTGGGGATCTAATTTTTCATAAAAGTATTTTCTGGTTTTTTGGTAAGAAATAAAACTATTTTCCGGTAGACGGGCTGGATCCTCTCCAAGAGTAACGGGACTTAGAATTTTTATTTTAAATAATCATGACTGAAATTCTTACAGAAATATAGTTCAGAATATTAGAGTCCGAAAGTGAGTTTTAGAATTAGTTGGGTTAGATTGGATTAGTTGGATTAATTTAACCAACAAAGAGACAGAAGGAAGAAAGAGATGAGGAGAACGCCGCGTGATTCTTAGAGGGTTTGTCTTCATATCTACGGGTGTTAATCTATCTGGCAATGCATGTAATCTTTGCAATTCTTTATAATGATTCTTCACAAGTCTCACGTAGATTTATCTTTCTAGTACAGTGGTACATGATAAAAAATTGTGTAGGGAAGCCATATTAACCCTAATGTTTTATGTGAGGCCAAATTAGAATGATGCCTTGTCAGCCTGACATAGAAAAGATTCTCTTGCCTGCCGTTGGAAGATAGCAGTATCCCTGAACTACCAATAATTTCTTAGTGCCATGCTATGCTTTTGTCCTAATAAGGCTACAAGATTTGCTGTTGAAGTGCATGTAATATTGTGAGCCTGGAATCTTTTATAACTAGTTTGTTTTACCAGCATTGATGCCTGGTGATGCTAAGCTGATAGGCATGCTATGTTGCTTGAGTGCTAAGTCATGCATATGACCCGGAACTGTGGATGGATGGCCTTTGTTGCCACGGACAAACCTGTGTAATCTTCATTATAGTCGGGGACTATTTGTGGGTGGAAGTGAAGCGTAAGAATTCATTATGATAAATTGTTAGGTATTATATTGTATATCACCTTTAATATTTCATATAGCTAACTTAGAAATACTTTTTGAAAATGTGACTAGCTGACACAAGATAAAAATTAATACTAGTTGAAAGTATACATTAGTAGCTCGATATTAATTTGTATCTCATCTTTATTTTTCATAATGATACCTTAAAAATACTCCTTGAAGATGTGATTAACTGACAAAGAAAAAAATACTTGTTAAGAGTATATCTTTGTTGATTCTTTTGTTATTTGATTGCCATCGAATAATTATCTAATTTAGTTGTTAAAAATTTATGACACAGTGCATAATATTTAATTAACATGCACGAGACTTGGGTCTCGGCCTTGCGCGCTCGGATCTTTAGTCCCAGTTGGCACCGAAGGCATCCAGCCCTATGCGCTCAGGCCGATGAAAGATGTCGAGCAATGTTAATTATGAATTAATTTTAAAAAAAATTACATTGCATAGAACCATAGACCCGTCTTTTGATTAATGTACATATTCTATTGTGTCCGTACATTTATTTATTTTTGTATGGATAAAAGAATTATGTACATTGGTCAATTGATTGTCCAGTATGGACAGTTTAGAAAATGTGAGTAATTCTATAGGTCATTACAATAATTAAATGGTATGCTGAGGGTTCGAAAAAAATTTCGGATGGTATTTTTCTTTTGTTCTCCCGTATAAATAACAAAAAATACTGTCGAAATTTTTTTCAGCACTTGTTGCATATCATTTGATTACTGTAATTGACCTATAGAATTAATGTATTTTCTGAATGGGATAGGACCTTCTTTACCTATTAGTTGATGATAGCTGTTATTTTTTTAGATTTTATGAAATGACTGATATTTTTTACTCATTGTATTAATATAGATTGTATAATTTTTCTTATTTTTAGATAAGTTGCAAGTTTGGTCATTTTTATCCTACAATGGACAAAAGTTGGATAAATAAATCAAGGAATAGTAAAGAATATTTAGATGGAGTTTATGACTTCATTAAATTTGGTATGGAGAAAAGTAGTTTGAATGAAAAGATTTTATGTCCATGTCGGAAATGTGTAAATAGTTCTTCTTTAGATCCATAAATTGTTGAAGAACATTTGGTATAGAATGATTTTGTAAGAGGTTATATCGACTGAATTTTTCATGGAGAATCTATGTTGCCATCATCATGTAACCAATCCCTGACTCATTTTGGATCCACTAGCCTACAAGATAATTCTGTAAGAGATGATGATATAAGGGGTTTGATCACAGATGCTTTTGGACTTGGTGTTCAAAATTTAGGAGAATCCAGTAGTATACAAGAAATAGTTGGGATGTTTGATGGATGTACACATACGGAACGTATGCATGTTGAGGAGCCTATACATACATCTAATGATGAGATAGCTCATTATCACACCTTAATGAAAGATGCAGATGAAGAATTATATCCGGGTTGTACGAAATTTTTTAAGATTTTTTTTTATATATTTATTTTATTTAAAATATTTGAATGGATAGTTTGGGAAGAGTTTTACCATGCTGCTCAAGTTATTAAAGGATGCATTTTCAGAAAGCACTCGTTTACCACCATCGTATTATGAAGCCAAGAAAGTAGTAAAAGAATTGGATCTTGGATACGAAAAGATTCATAGTTGTCCGAAAGATTGTATGTTATATCGGGATAAAAATGTTAATCAAGAGTCATGCAATGTATGTGGATCTTCAAGATGGATAACACAAAAAGAAGATTGAGACGATGTACTGAATGAATTGGATGCAACACAAAGTAAAAAGAAACCGGCAAAGGTATTGCGTTACTTTCCTCTTATACCTAGATTGAAAAGGATTTATGCATCATCAAAAACAGCTTCATCAATGTGATGGCATGATGAATGACGTACAAAGGATGGAATGTTGAGACATCCAACAGATAGTCTTCAATGGAAAGCATTTGATGATAGGCATCCTGATTTTGCCTCTGATGTTCGCAGTGTTAGGTTTGGCTTAGCTTCTGATGGCTTCAATCCATTTCGGATCCTGAGTTCTACCTACAGCACTTGGTCAGTCATTTTGATACCTTACAATTTGTCACCGTGGATATGCATGAAACAATCATCACTTATCTCGTCAATAGTTATTCCAGGAGATAAGAGTCTAGGCAATGATATTGATATTTTCCTACAGCTTTTAATAGAGAGATTGAAACAGTTGTGGGAGGGTGTTGATGCATTTGATGCTTCCAACGGCCAAACATTTAAACTACGGACAGCTTTGTTATGGACTATTAATGATTTTCCAGCATATGCCAATTTATCTGGCTGGAGTACAAAGGGACGAGTCGCACGTCCTTATTGTGGAGATTCAACACATTCAATTTGATTAAAACATAGAGATAAATTTTGTTACATGAGACATCGTCGATGGTTGGAAACAAATCATCCGTTTCGATTTCAGAAAATTTTGTTTGATGGTACTATAGAATTGGGATGTGCTCCTATTCCACCTTCTGGAACTGATGTTCATAGACAAATGGATGGCATCAATTACAGCTATGGTAAGCACTCAAAGTCCTCTGAAAAAAGAAGAAAGAATGATGTTGAAAGCTCAATGCATGAAGGGTTACCAGAGGAAGTCAGTATCAGTACTATAGATGCAGAGGTATTTCAAGATCCAGACAATTATTTCGAGGATGAAAATAAGGAAGACACACAGATAGCATCTACACAACAGCCCAGTAAATATTTATGAAAAAAATGAAGTATCTTTTTTGACTTATCTTATTGAAAACATAATCTTATTCGGCACAATCTTGATGTCATGTATATAGAGAAGAATATTTATGATAATTTACTTGGAACATTTTTAAACCTTGATGGAAAGAGCAAAGATAACATGAAGGCGGATTTTGATTTAAAAGAAATGGATATCTGACAGAAATTTAATCTTAAAATGCTTGCTAATGGTAGAATTTATGTGCCTCTTGCATGTTACACAATGTCTGCTCGAGAAAAAGATAATTTTTTGGGAGTTTTGAAAAGTATCAAGGTACCTGATGGATATGCATCAAATATTTCACGATGTGTGCATCTAAAAGATCGAAAACCTTCAAATCTTAAAAGTCATGATGGTCACATATTGATGTAAGATATTTTTTCAATAGCTTTAAGATCGTCATTATCGAAACAAGTTATTGCAATTGTACTTCGATTATCGTCATTCTTTAAGGCATTATGTTCCAAAGTTATTGATCCTCGAGAACTTGATCAGTTAGAATCCGATATTATAATTACACTTTGCCAGATAGAAAAGATTTTTTCTCCTAGATTTTTTACTATTATGGTACATCTGCTCATTCACCTAACTTCAGAAGTTAAAGTTGGTGGACCGGTACATTATAGATGGATGTATCCTATTGAGAGGTATTATTGCAAACCTTAAATCTTTTGATAATTTTATTAGAAACAACAGCATACTGATATTTTAATAAATATTTAATTCCTGAAGGTATCTTGTGCGTCTTAAAGATTATGTGCGAAATAAAGCCTATCCCGAAGGCTCGATTATTGAAGGATATATTGCGGATGAATGTTTGACATTTTATTCCAGATATCTTCAAGGTGTAGAGACTATTTTTAGTCAACCTCAACGGCATAATGACTTTGTGGAGAATGCAGAACTGTATAAGTTCTTAACTGCTGAAAAATTCTTGGGAAGAGCTGAAAGTATTGTACTTGATCAAAAATCCTTAGCACAAGCACATCGTTATGTGTTACTTCATAGTGACATAATATCTGACCATCACAGGTTAGTATATTTAAGGCATGATATCAAGATTTAAATTTTATATTAGATATAATGTTCTAAATGATATATTTATATTTTATGCAATAAATTTTTAATTTATCAAAGATGAGCCAATCATAATATTCATCCTAATGCAAGGATTGAACAGCGATGGTTGGTCGAGTTATTCTCTATATGACTTTCGAATCAGATGTGATTTATATTTAATTATGGGATACATTAATTTTTGATACATATTTAATATCAGATAACTCAACAGCACTTCATCATATCATTTTTTTTTAGGTGTCAAAGATGATGGAGACAAATAATTCAGATGAACTAATAGCTCTTGCTCGAGGACCTAACAAGATTATGAATAGATATAACGGTTTCATAATTAATTACTTTAAATTTCATACTAGAGAACGGGCGAAATTTAGAAAATACAGAATAGCGGTGTTATGATGGAAGCAGATGGAAAATCCTATTATGGTGCACTTAAAGATATCTATGAGTTGAATTATTATGAAAAATTTAAAGTAGTATTGTTTAGATGTGATTGGATAGACATAAACTCACCAAAGGGTTTGAAATAAGATGCAAATGGATTTACACTTGTAAATTTTTCAAGGTTGATACACACTGGTGTGTTATTAAAGGATGACTCATTCATTTTTTCATCTCAAGCTCGTCGAGTATTTTATGTACAAGACGCAAAAGATAAAGATTGGTTTACTGTCATCAAAACAAAACCTAGAGACTTATATGATATGAAAAACCAAGTGGAGGATGATAACGATGACACTTATACACAATGTATGCCCTATAATTTTGTGCCAGCTGATGATTTAAATGCTACGACGACGTTGGTTAGGACAGAATTTGAAGGAAACACTACTGCTTGATTGTTACTGATAATAATTATTTATGATGTATATATTTTGCATTAATTATTGTGTTATTTTACTCCATATATTAACTGATTCTATATTTTATTTATATAAATGCTAAGTGACATCATGCATTGCAGGGGACGATATGCTGGTGTGCAGTTCCAGTTTTCACAGACAGAGGTCGGTACGTCTTTTTCAGCATAGCAGCCTGAGGCCAGTTCAACTGCACAGCATTCTGAGCCCTATCTTTCTTCATCATCAGCACAGCACGATCCTCCTGTTCATCAGCCAGATGATGAGATACACGTGCAGGATATATATTGTCTTTCATGTAATTTTATTTTTATTTTATTTTATGTATATTTATGATATAGTTACTTTTATGTATTTTTTGCATATGGATCCGGGAGAGTACGTCCCAAATGCGGACCCACAGTAGTACGAGATGTGTGACAAATGCGTGAGGGCGAGAGAATTATTGTGGAGTGCAATCAGCTAGGTCAGTCAATTAAGAAAGCTGTCTGCTTATTGACTTCATTTTTAGGGACTGTTGCTCGGAGGCCTCAACTATGTCTGTTGGGCTATGCAAAATGGAATGACATGCTTCCAACGTACAAAGTTGAGCTCCTCCGAGTTATAGAGGTAATGAATTGATATTCATACTGTATATTAATTGTTAATCACTTATATAATTTATTTTATTTAACTTTTTTTTTATAGAGCAAGTTTGTTCTCCCTCCATCCACTCATAATTTTGTAATGAAGTTTCTCAACCGCAAATGGAAAGAATATAGAGCATAATTAAAGAGGGACTGTATGAGACAGGGTATGACAGAGGAGGAGGTTGCTAAGAATTATCCTCCTGATGTACCCCCTCATCAGTGGATGGAGTTGGTTCATTATTGGTTCTCCGAGAGGGCACAGGTATATTATCTGCTCATTATCTTTTCTTTTAAATATTTTATAAAAATATTGATTTATATTATATATTATATATTATATATAACAAGTTTTTTACTTTATTTTACAGACTTATTCTGCTATTGGTAGAGCTGCATGAGCAACTCGGTCTGTTCCTCATACATCGGGGTTGAAGAGTTATGCACGACTCCGACAGGAGTTTGTATGTTCCTTAAACTTTCATAATTAACTTCTAATTTTTATGTTGAAATATTTATATAACTAATATCATTATGTATCATGGACCATGTCTGTATCATGATACTCATATATTTTTTTAAATTATTATAACTGTTTGCTTAAAATTGAAATTATTTGTATAGGTGGATGAGCATGGGAGGGAACCTGATAAAGTGAAGTTTTACCGGATGACTCATACTCATCAGGATGGTACTTTTGTTCGAGATGAATCGAGAGATTTATATGTACGGTATTATTAATATTTTATTTTTTATATTGATTTTAATTTAATTTTGTTAGCTATTAATGTATAACTCTTGTTTTCAAAATAAATACAGGAGAGGGCTACATCTCTCATTGCGGAACGTGATGACGAGTCTGCAGCATCTACGCAGCAGAGCCGTATCGAGGTCGAGGTGTTCACAGAGTTGATGGGACCAGAGCGCTACGGTCGAGTGAGGGGTTATGGAGTAGGAGTCACCCCCACTCAGTTATCTGAGGTTAGTAGATATACGCAGCATGCTGCAGTAGATGTTCAGGATTCACACGTCTGCAGATTCGAGGCAGAGATACAGGAGATTAGACAGAGTCGTGCCGCTGAGATGGAGGAGATGCGATAAAACCATACCGAGATGCAGGCCATGAGGAGATAGATTGATCGGCTTACATCTTTATTAGAGATGTATGACCCATCTCAGGTAAATACATATTATTAAATATATATTTTTATATTAATTTAATGATCTATATATTTTTATTTATAGATATGCAAATCAAACTTTTCATATATTTTTTTTAGGCTCCTGGCTCATCAGGCACCCGTCGAGACGGTGGCACGTCACGTGGAGACAGCGACGACCATCTGCTTGTAGATTGATATCATTTTATTTTTATTATAGTCTTATATTTATTTATATTACTCTTGATTGTAATGGATGATTAGTACTTTATTTTTATTTATATAAAATAATATCTTTTGGTTTGGTTAAATTTGTTATTGAAGTTTGCTTTTGGTGTGAATGGTAGTGATTGTACAGGTTTATATTTGAATAATTGATATAATTTTGTATAGGAATGTATGTATTCTTTTTTTATATATAAAATTTGTATATTTTTTTTTCTCTTAAAAAAAATAACGATGCTTATAAGCATCGTTAATAGAGCGTTTAACGACGCTTATAAGCGTCGCTAGTGACTTTAACTGCCGACGCTTCGAAAAGTATCTTCGAAAAGGGTGGAGGACGCGTTGTCATTAACGACGCTAAAAAATATCGCTAAATTTTAATTTTACAATATTTTAAAGCATCGTTAAAAAATATTGTGATACTTTTAAAAAGCGTCGGTGCTTTTCGTCTCCACTCTTACATAGACGATGCTTTTTGAAGCATCGTAAAGCTTATTTCCGATATTTATTAGCGTCGTAAAATATCTTTTATAGCGTCGTCTTTTAACATTTTCACTGTAGTGACAACTACTAAATACAGAGTCTGAAAATCTGAAATTGCACTACATTTCCTTTTACTTCGATGGTAATTGAAGCAAGCATTCTTAGCTTGGTTCCTTACCATCTTTTTGTCAATAACATTTCGTGCATATCTTAATAAAAAAGGATGGTTTAACCTCCCGGTTCATTAACAAAAAAAAAAAAAAAGGCATTTTGGTTGGGAGCTTGGGTTGTATAATATTTCGATGGAATGGCTTTTGAGGGTCCAAGTTTTTATCCTATCAACATGTGCAACTTAATTAGCACTAATAAGTCTGATTTCAATTTGGTCTTTCCATAAGATGTAGTTAGATCCATCTAATTTGATAAGGATAAATAGAGCCACGGAGGCAAAGGTGCAAAAAAAAATGCAACTGAGACAAGGAAGAAAGATGGTGAAGCAGAATTCAGAGAAAGAGAACAAGTAGCAGCGGAATTGTGAGTAATGCTGTAATAATTCCTTTTGAATGGACTTCCGGTTGTATTTGGTAATGCTGTAGTAATCCCTTTAGAAAGATGGATGCTATACTCATGTTGATTTGAAATCATACAACTATATATTGTTTTGGCATTAGTTGTATATGAAATTGGCGCACATGACTTTCGTCTTGCATATGCACAAACATTTATGGATGATCGGAGTCTTATCATTATTATTTTTTAATATATGATAAAATTAATATTAAATTAATATATCATTATATCATATCAATATTTATGATCTATAATAAAAAAATTTATCATTATTGTTTTTCAATGACTTATATCACATTTGACAAAATTAATATTAAATTATAATTTTATTATATCACGTCAATTTTTGTGCCCCATGACGGTGAGGTTTTATCATTATTATTTTCCAATGGCATATATATCCCATGTGACAAAATTAATTGTTGGGTATAAAATCCCCCCAGCCGAAGTTCGTGTTAGGAGTGACCACTCAGGAATTCTATCGGCATCCGACCTTCGGTGACTTCTCTCCTGCGGTCGAGTCTCCACAGTATTCTCGAGTTCTGCCGACGGATAAACCCCCACCAGCGTCGACCAGATTCTTCACGACTGCAGGAAGACTCCGTCCGGACTCCTACGGGAGCCGGACTTCACCCCCGATTTGAAGCGAAAATTTAATGCAGGGGCAAAATGGTAATTTTAAAACTTTTTCAAAATTACTATTTTACAGTAGAATTATTAATTAATCTCATTAATTAATACTAATTAACCCTACACTAGGATCTAAATATGATACAACAGCATGCATTTAAATTTGAAATTCAAATTTGAATCATTAAACATTTTACAGTACTGTGTTCAGAACACATCACCTTTTGCGGGTAGTCGATCGCCGCAATCTGATCACCGTCGGGGGGCTCTGATCATCACGTCATGACTACCCAAATGTCTGGCCTCTGCGGATCATCCACACGAAGCTCCCGTCTGATCAGCTCCTCACGAATGCTAGTTCGTGATTTCACCCTTTTGATGGCAGATGTTGATCGAACTCCTTCGATCGATGTGTGCCGACTTCTCAGATGCTCTGAATCATCTGCACAGTTGCTAGAGAGGTTGATGGATCTCTCCCTGAAATTTGGTGGACTCACGACACTCGTGGCACACCAATCTCACTTCCCGAACCCTAGGTAGAAACCCTAGGGTACACACCAAAAACCCTACGCCCAATTTTCTCTCTTTTCTTTCTTTTTCTCTCGGAAGGTTTTGGACCTTCACCTTACGCAGAAGCCTTCCTCACACCCCAAAGTTTCTCTCCTAAATTTTTTACGCACGTCCCACCTTTCTCCTCTTTTTAAAACAACGTCGAACGTGTCTTATCCGCGTGAGAGGATAAAGACAAGAGGTTACACATTTGAATTCAAATCAAATTTGAATTCAAACGAAAACCAACTTATCCCTATCCTTTTGTGCGT
>NC_025996.2:1066772-1107225 GCF_000442705.2 Elaeis guineensis | reverse complement strand
TTTTTTTCAGAAATATTGATTTAAAGGATTGAATTGAAAAAATTTGTGGGCAAGTTTATATTTTAAAATTAGATCCTAAATTTGAAAATTCTGTTCAATAAAGTCTTTGACCCCTAGATCCATCTGTCCACCGATCAATCCAACTCAGTTTTATGGGATGAATGGAGGATGCCTCTGGAACTAGTTTTTCTGGGTTAGTCGAGGGAACAACCACAAGGTTACGCCCTTGGCCAGCATTGATCAAAAAATGATAAAATAAAACTTCTCCCATTGCATCATTGACCGTTGTAGAATTAAAGATCAGGCCCAGGATTTGAGTCAAATCAACCTTCCCTCTCCTCCTCAATCGTCGGAGGCCTCACTATTGGTAGTCTATTAATCAAGCTGGTAGATCGATCGAGTGTTGGAGTGCAGAGGTTGTTCCAATCATTGAAGTAAGAGTGTGGGACCGAGCCTTCTGAATGAGAAAGAAAAATAAAAAAGGACTTGAGGAAGGTTCTATCTCTCTATAAAGGAAAAAAAAATAAGAAAAAAAAAAAGAGAAAAAGTTACAAATCGGATCAAGATCGAAAATAGGCTAGATCATGAATATAGTGATCCTAATATGTAGAGTACATCTTATTAGTTATTAAAAAAAAATATTTTTTTATTTTTAATTTTTAAAAAATAAAAATCAAAAAGCAATGTTTGATAATACTATGAAAAGCAAAAAAAAATAAAAAAAATAAAATAGTTATTTTATATGCAAAATAATTTTTTTTTGCTTTCTTTGTTTTGTGCTTTATAGCAACGTGATTATCAAACATGCTTTTTTATTTTTTTGCTTTTGCTCAATAGCAAAAATAAAAAAAATAAAAAATATTTTTAAAAAATTAAAATTAAAAGATGTAACCAAAATCACCTATTCTTATCATGAGTAAAGGATAGATCAACTTCGCCCCTCTAGTGTACAACTGATGCTTCATGCATATTCACAGCCAAGTTCTAGGGACGCTCTTCCCTAACACTTTCTCTTGAACACTCTCTCAATTAAAAAAAAAAAAATTGTTTGGATTTTATTAATCTAGTTGTGGAGAATGATGAATTATAATGTAAATTATTAATATTCATTTAGGTTATATATATATATAAGAGAAAAGGTTTCAAAATATGAAAATAGATGAATCACCTCCTTGAATTGCTGATAGTCCTTTTTTTTTTCCCTAGCACCTTAGTTTGATTTGTTGAGGTGGATTTCAAGGTAGAAGAGAAATTTTCATTTTGTTTATCTAATTTTTCTCAATTTTTATTAAATTTGTTGCATTTTAAACTAAAGCAGTATTTGAGTTAGAAATTTATTGTGTGGTTATGGAATTAAACATTTTATTTGACTGATTCAATTGTATACTTTATAGTGATCTACCTTTACTATTGGTTGGGGTGCCCAAAATTTGACTGGTAAAAGGAAAAGAATGAAGGAAAGCTAAAAATTGAAAAGGAAACTAAACCCAAACGAAATAAGAGCGCAAATATATGGTACCATTTGAATATTGCTGAAATGGCGACTTATTGAAAGACAGACGTACGTCAATTAAAGTGATATATGTTTCTTCATTTGATGGTATCAGGATTTATTAGCGACAAATGTAGATGATAGGCACCCCATCTGGCTCACAAAAGATCTTAATTAGACATGTGCGTAAGCCCATAGCTACTGACTTGCAATTTGACGGGCGAGAACTGCACCGTCGGGCATCGAAGACACGTAGCATTTGAGTCCATCCATACTGGAGATTTGCTTGCCCCCAGAGCCGAAAATCAAGCCAACCAACCAGCCGGCGAATGACCCGAGGATAAATGCTCCTACAATGCCGGTCGCAAATCCTGCCAGCAGCACGAATACAGAAGTCGCCTCGACGCCAATCAAATTACTTGCCACGGCGGCTCCGACGACTTCCCCCAGCATCGCGCCACCGATAGCTGCCGCCGACTCCACAGCGTCGCGTGTGGCGGTTTCAAGGACGTGCTCTGATGAAAATATGTCCCACACCATCATGGCTGCAGTGAAAATTAGCACTGCGATGCCGGCAGCTCCAGCCGCGGTCGCAAACCTCGTCACTCCCACATTTCCACGACCGGATGCCTCAATGATGTCGTAGTACACCTTGACCAGTA
Source organism: Elaeis guineensis (assembly GCF_000442705.2). Lineage (NCBI taxonomy): Eukaryota > Viridiplantae > Streptophyta > Magnoliopsida > Arecales > Arecaceae > Elaeis > Elaeis guineensis. The sequence goes on along the minus strand of NC_025996.2, from coordinate 1,105,071 downwards.
GTAGCAATATTGTAAAATAAATATATAGATTATATAAGTTCATATATTTTTAATTAGTGATGCATTGTTATTCATCTAGTGGTGGGAAGCAATAGTACGCAAGTTTCTGCTTAAAGTTTTATAATTATATACGCAGATAGATATTATGTTATTAATTAGCCTTGTTAATAAATTTGAAAAAACCAGTAGCACACTATTTTTAATAACTTTGTAATACCAATATACAATTACCTGTAGCTTTTCATGCTCTTCCAGTTCGGTAAATAGCTTGCCATATCTCTTGGAACTGTACCTACATGCGTCAATCATGATTGGATAAAAATAGAAATGGAAGGTGGATGGGAAACAGCCTCACCACATATGTCCAAATTAAACTACTTGTTAAACTATATATTTTTTCTAAAAATATTGTGGAAGCTCTAAAGCAACCTGCAGAAGTTGGACAAACTGTTTTATTTATAAAGCATTGCTATTTGTCCCAAATTTCTATGGCAAATGATGCGGCGATCCTTGTTAAATGACACATGGAAAAAATCAACCTTAGTTAAATGCTAAATAGACAAATTATGGTCCCACTCAATGCATTTACTCCTTTGTTAAATGCCATATTATTTGGTATTCAATTTTGAAAAAATTATTTAGAATGAAATATCATCATTTTTATTTATATAATATATGTGTGCGCGCCTTCACTTAATCGCACATATTGAACATACTCAAATATTTTCCGCATTAGCCAGACAAAATATATATATATTTTTTTCATGCACAATTAAGCTCTCATGCTTTAGTCACTCGGTACCCATCACCGCTAGAAACAGCGAAGATAATTTTGTAAAATCTTGCCAGGCTAGTTGCAACAAAGAATTTAGATTTTTTTTTTTTTAATTTGATCATGTTCTAAATATTAGAGAAAAATAATGGGGAAATGTGAAATTCTTAGTAGCCTTGGTACATGTAATCATAGAATTTGAGAACTTGGTGAAATATAATTTCAATCTAGATTGAAATTAATGAGAATAACGGATTGAGGCAAAATGAAAGAATTAAATATCCCATCGGTATTACAAGAGAAATTTAGGTAGATCGGTTTGTATCTTTTTTAAAATCAAAATTTGGAAAAAAAAAGTTAGTGTGTATAAAATTTTCAATAAAGAAAATTGATTGACGTACCATATCAATAATAAGCTATTATATCAAATTTTTCTGCTAGGCTATATTAAGTTGAGACTATCTAGATCCATGAACCAATAAATCAAAAATATGCTGAAGATTTAGTGTCCGTTTGAGGGTTTTTACATGGAGAAAAAAGAAACTAAAATTGTTTCTCTTAAAGAAGAGAAAAGAAGAGTAAAAGAAATTGTTTTCTCTTATTTTGTTTGGATATTTAAGAGAGATAAAAATTTATAATTTATGTTTAGTTGGGTAAGAGAAAGTAAAAAAAATAAAATTATTTGTTTAAATTTACATTTTGAAGACATATGAATAATGCATGTAAATTAAAGTATCTTTCTATTTGAATGTTGGGTAATATAAGAATTATACAAATGCTTCAATATTTTTCTTTCCTTTCTCTCTGTAAGCTTCTTCTTTAGTTTTTATATCAATATAATTTAAATATGAGGTTTACATTCAACGCACATAAATTGCAATAGGATTTAGTGCCGTTAGATCAAGTGGTTATTAGCCAAATCCTCTCACATTCAGGGAGGAAAAGTTTGAAAATCATCATTTTCTTCCATTTCTTCTCATTTCCTTCTCGAAAAAACTTCCAAATAAAAATGGAAGAAACTCATTTCCCCTCTCCCTTCATTTCTTTTCAAAACCCTCCATCCATGATTAATATTAAGTACTATCTTATAAAAATTAACATACCTGGTCACAAGCTCATCGAACTGTATCCCACTCTCTTTAACCAATTTTGAGAATTCACGGGACGCGGTACTTTGCTGCTTCCTGATGGATTCCAAGGTTTGATTCCTGTATTCGGATGCATCATTGGCTAATTTCTGAGCTTTCTCCAAATCACCGTTCACTTCTCCTAATTCCTTGATGAAGGCACCAGCATTCTCTGAAATTTTTCCCAGATAATCATATCGCAAGCTACAGTTCCTCACAGTCTGGAGTGCGAGATTGGCAGCATTTATGATATAAGAGTAGATGTCATTAGCTATGGGAGATGCAATGTTGTCGTTCTTATACTCCTCGTCAGCTTTACGACCAGAATCCAAAACGTTAAGAACGGTGTTGTAGCTGTCCCCGCAATCGCGAAGGTACGCAGCGAGTTCGGGCTCAGAACTAAAGTCTATGCTATGTATGGCGTCTACTTCTTGGTAGTAAACAAGCTTGGCAAGCTGGCGCAGTTGCCCATCATCGAGGATAACAAGCTCACTCATTTTTGATGAATTAGCTAGAGAGGTCGATGGAGAAACTGATGGTTTTTGTGTAGGGCTTGTAAATGGTTACCATAGTTAGGCCACAAGGGGATGGGTAATATATAGACAAATTGAACGCCGTGTGATCTATTATTATAAGGGTTTTTTTTTATATTATAAAATTTTAGTAGGCCCATAGCTTCAATGGATAATGTTTGGTGCCAAAACCACGTATATACAATACATTACGACATTTGTCAGATATTCAGCACGTCACGTGGCAGCCCATCAGATTTCTCTCCGTGTTTTTATTTTTATTTTTATTTTCTTTTCGGCGCGCTGTGGATTTGCTCTGAACCTTCTCGAAGGTTTTTTTTTTCCCCTCTCCGTCGGTCTCTGCCGTCGCTGTCCTCCCCAACCCCCCTCCCCTCCCTTCCTCCCCCCCGACTCCGGCGCCACTAACCCCACTCGCATCCCCTCCCCGGCCCCGGACGCCTCCCGCATCCCGCGCGACCGCCCCCTGCACCCTCCGCGGCCCCGCCCGATAAGTGTCGGCTATTCACGGAGGACAGACGGCGTCTTGGCGTTGCCTTTTTTTTTTTCCTTCGTTCCCTTCGCGAGCCATCTGGAAACTTCCCGAGCCCTCCCGAACTCTCGCAAACGCCCACCTCTTTCTCCGCTCTTCTCGCCGCCACATCCCGCCGGTCACCGTCGTCGCCTTCCTCTCCATCGTCACCAACATCGGCGTTCCCCCTCCAGTCTCCCTCACGACGCCGATTTCTTCCCCGCTCTGATCGCTGCCACCTCCCGCCACTCTCCGCCGTCGCTTTCCTCCCGATCCTCATCGGCTTTGGGTTCCCCCACCCAATGTGCTTTAGATCTCCATTTTTTTTCTTTTTTTTGCTTCGAACCCTTCCAGAGTCCTCTTGAATCTTTCCGAGCTCTCGCGGACGCTTGCCTCCTCCCCGCTCTCCTCGCCGCCACCTGCCGCCGGTCTCCGCCGTCGCCTTCCTCCCCATTGTCACCAGCGTCGGGCCTCACAGATCTCCGAAAAAGAAGCCACCGATCTCATCTCTACTCTCCTCAGTGCCACCTTCCGCCGGTCTCCACCGTCGCCTTCCTCCCCATCATGACTGACATCGGCCTTCCTCTCTGACCTCCATCAGGTGCTTTCCTTCCCATAGATTTCTGAAAAAGAAAAAGAAATGAAAAAGAAAAAAAAAAAAAAGGGAAAAAAAGAAATGAAGCACATTCCCGAAGAAGCATCGGGTAATTGGCCAATCCTTGCTTGCTAAATTTTCTTGCCTAGATTGGTTGATTGCAAAATTGTTTATTTTGTTTTTCGTTTCGTATGGTTGGTGATGATCTCATATTGGACTGTTTGATGTAATGCTTACTGTTGCTGAGAGCGTTGCCAGGAGTATTTGTGCCGGGCAGTTGAGTGTGTCACATGATCTTTGTTATGGGATAGAAATTTGGCTTGCTTAGGTTCTGATTTTTGAGATCATAGCACAATTTGCAAACCGACTTCAACTTTATGGCTTATTTTGAGGGGGCCGAAAAAAATCATTATATTGTTAATGTTCACATTAATAAACTCAATGCGCAAAAGTTCATAATAATCCCGTCTTGAATCTTTCTTGGTCTTTCATAGCGATACCTGCTTAAAAGATAGAATTGTTCTTGAATTGGTGATGCACTTAGTTTATTTTTTTTTTCCCCAAATAATTGTTCAACATAGGTCACCAAGATTGAAATTCAATGAAGTCATATTATATTGCACTGGACATGAATTCTTTATGGGAATTGACAATGGCTTTCTGGCTTTTCATTTAAAAATGTTTGAACTAAAATTTCATCTCATAAGGATTCCCCTGATCTTGAAGATAATCTATGATGAGCACAAAGATTATTGTGGCAAAACTGTATTCTAACAATAATTTTTGTATAATAATATTTGCTGTTCCAGTGATTATTTTGGCTTCTAGGATGAAATTATCGAGAGAATCGAATGCAGGATTGCTGCTTGGACCTTCCTTCCAGAAGGTAAGATCATATTAGCTTTCTTGGTTAATTTAGGCATTCCGCTTTCTTTGGTTGCAAGGGAGGGATAGGATGATATGAGTTTATTAAGCATTTTTTGTTATAAAAAGAGATTTTTATTGGATTTTCTCAAAGAAATTAAATGTTTTTTTTTTTTGTTCACAGTACCATCCAGATGCGTGCAAAGGAAGCAATTGTGGCATTCAGTTTCATCGGATTAACGAAGCCTATGATGCAAGCATTCTCCCCTCTTCCCCCTTTTCTCCCCCAAAATCCCTTGAGAAAATTTTTAAATTTTTCATATTGGTATTTTTTTAAGAAAAAATAGCTACTACAGAAACATTTCGTCCAGATTGAATGCTCCATTTTTTTTTCTTTGGGTTGATTTAGACTCATCAATTTTAAACTTTGAGTCATAGTAGAACAAAAAAAAAAGTACTGCTTTGAATGGGCGCCAATGTTTCGTTTTGGTTATGGAAAGTCAGTTATTGTGAAAGAGTCTTCCATGAGGAGGGCAACAACTGTTCATGAAGGAGTGGATATGAAGAAAGGTAAATATTGCTTTCTTTCTTTATTATTTTAATTACCCAATGGCAAAAAGTTTTAGGAGTAGTTCATAAATCCATCATGCCTTTTGTTCATCGACTTATGTTAATATACATTTTTCTTTTAGGATCTACAGTAAGTTTAGAGGATGGGGGTGCTCAGTGCTTTCTAATGTTTCATACCAGTTCTAGGAAGTTAGTTACAGTAGGGCAGTCTTCTCTTCTTTTTGTATTCTACTTTTGACTAATGCTTACCTTTTATTTGCATGTTGTTGATGCCTTTTAATTATCAAGAGTGACACTATTTTCTTTTAATTATTGTGCATGAATGTTGAAATTAAAGCGATGAATGCATCTGGAGGAACTTTAAGTTTGTCTGTGGTGCCAGCAGAATTTATTTTTTATTTTTAATTTTAAGGTAACATATGATGATATTTTGTCCAGAAATTTTGAATTAGTTGTAGATGAAAATAAACATATGCTGCAAACTTTTACGTATCTTTTAGAAATCATAAAATATTAAGTTTACTTTTTCTATTTTTTTTGAGGCACATTTGGTAAATGCAATAAGAATGTCTTTGTATTTTTTGACATGATTGCTTCTATTTTTCTTTATTTTTTTCTAACTAAAAATGTGCTAAACTTATTTTAGGTGCAGTTCATAAATTAATGATTGCATTTATATTGTCTTTATATATATATATGTGTGTGTGTGTGTGTATTTTTATTTTCGAACTGCAATAGTTTCAGAGGGTAGTGGCGGTGATGTGGGTTTTCCAATGTTTCATACCGGATCCGGAAAGTCAGTTATAGTGATGTAGTCTTCAATCAGAAAGGTAGTCGCAATTCCTGAAGAAGAAAATCTTAAGAAAGGTAAATTGTTGACTTTTCTTCTTTTATTTTAATTTATTATTTCTTATTTGCTTTCACCTTTTATTTTTGTATTTTTGAAATGGTATCTTTCTTAGTTGCTATTTGAATGTGTCTTAGAACCAAATATGGTCTAATAAATCATTGGAATTTTTTGTCATTTGAAATAGAACAATGTGAAGCCTAATCTGAAATTTTAAATGAGCTATGCATGTGAGTGCACATTATTTATTTTTTTCATATATTCATATATCGGATACCGATAAAGTGCGAATATTAGTGTATGATATACTTAATTAGTGCATTATATTTGATGAGGTTAGAAAAGTTCCACATCTATATGTACTTGATACTTTATCTAAAACTTAGTTTTAGTTTTTTTTATTTTAAATAATATTTGGTTTTAAGATTTTATTTTTTTAGTGTTTTAAGATTAATTTTAGGATTCTATATATAAATTTATTATATATGGTCCAAAAAATATGCAAAGATCAACATAAATAAAATTGATAGTTTCAGTTCAATGAAGTAACAATATATATATATATATATATATATATATATATATATATATATATATATATATATATATATGATTTAGAAAATTGATTATTAAAAAATAAGTTTAAAATTATGGATTATATTTTTTGATTAATTTTAAGATTTAATATTAAATATTTAAAAATTTAAAATTATAGGCTATTTCTTCAATCATTTTGGTTCATATTTTATTATGAAACTCAATTCAGTAGTACTCTAATAAAATTTTTTGGTATTCATATTTTTAATTTAGATGGAGTTATGATAGATGAAGATTAGCATGAATGTAAGTTCATCAACTAATAAAAATATTATATATTATATTATATAAAAATTTATATATTGATAAAATATCTTAATTTTTTTGTTTTGACTCAAGGTAAATCCCGCCGCGAAGCGCGGGTTATATGCTAGTACAATACATTAAAGTTGAGACCAGTGCCCCTTAGTATGACAAGTGTCGGCTATTCACGGAGGATAGAGATAGATGGTGTACTGGCATTGTCTCTTTTTTTTCCTTTTGGTCCCTTCGCGAGCCATCTGGAAACTTTCCAAGCCCTCCCAAACCGTCGTGAACACCCATCTCTTTCTTTGCTCTTCTCAGCGCCACATCTCGTCGGTCACTGTCGTCGCCTTCCTCTCCATTGTCATCGGCATCGGCCTTCCCCCTCCAGTCTTCCTCACGATGCCGACTTCTTTCCCGATCTCATTGCTGCTACCCCGTCCTCATCGCTGCCACCTCCCGCCAGTCTCCACCGTTGCTTTCCTCTCGATCCTCACCAGCTTCGGGTTTTCTCTTCCAATCTCCCGCAAGTGCTTTCTTTCCGACAGATCTTCATTTTTTTTCTTTTTTTCTTTTTTGCTTCGAATCCTTCCAGAGTTGTCTTGAATCTTTTCGAGCTCTCGCGGTCTCCACTCTCCTCGCTACTACCTGCCGTCGGTCCTTGCTGTTGCCTTCCTCCCTATCATCATCGGCATCGGGCCTCACAGATCTTTGAAAAAGAGACGCCGATCTTATCTCTACTCTCCTCGCTGCCACCTCCTGCTGGTCTCCGCCGTCTCTTTCCTCCCCATCATGATCGACATCAGCCTTCGTCTCTGACCTCCCTCAGGTGCTTTCCTTCTCATAGATTTCTGGAAAAGAAAAAAAAAATGAAAAAGTAAAAAAAGGAGAAAAAAGAAATGAAGCACATTCCTAAAGAAGAATCGGGTAATTGGACAATCCTTGCTTGCTAGATTTTCTTGCCTCGATTGGTTGATTGCAAAATTGTTTATTTGTTTTTCTTTTCGTATGGTTGGTGATGATCTCATATTGGACTGTTTGATGTAATGCTTGCTGTTGCTGATAGCGTTCCCAAGAGTATTTGTGCTGGGAAGTTGAGTGTGTCGGATGATCTTTGTTATGGGATAGAAATTTGGCATGCCTAGGTTCTGATTTTTGAGATCATAGCACAATTTGCAAATTGACTTCAACTTTATGGATTATTTTGAGGGGCCAAAAAAGAATTATTATATTGTTAATGTTCATATTAATATACTCAATGAGCGAAAGTTCATAATAATCCCTTCTTGAATCTTTCTTGGTCTTTCATAGTGATACCTGCGCAAAAGGTAGAATTGTTCTTGAATTGGTGATGCATTTAGTTTATTTTATTTTTTTCCAAAGAATTGTTCAACATAGGTCATCAAGATTGAAATTCAATTAAGTCATATTATATTGCACTGGACATGAATTCTTTATGGGAATTGACAATGGCTTTCTGGCTTTTCATTTAAAAATGTTTGAACTAAAATTTCATCTCATACGGATTCCCCTGATCTTGAAGATAATCTATGATGAGCACAAAGATTATTGTGGCAAAACTGTATTCTAACAATAATTTTTATATAATAATATTTGCTGTTCCAGTGATTATTTTGGCTTCTAGGATGAAATTATCGAGAGAATAGAATGTAGGATTGCTGCTTGGACCTTCCTTCCAGAAGGTAAGATCATATTAGCTTTCTTGGTTAATTTAGGCATTCTGCTTTCTTTGGTTGCAAGGGAGGGATAGGATGATATGAGTTTATTAAGTTTTTTTTTTGTTATAAAAAGAGATTTTTTATTGGATTTTCTCAAAAAAATTAAATGATTTTATTTTGTTCACAGTACCATCCAAAGGTGTGCAAAGAAAGTAATTACGGCGTTCAGTTTCATCGGATCAACGAAGCTTATGACGTAAGCATTCTCCACTCCTTTTTTCTCCAAAGTCCCTCGAGAAAATTTTTGAATATTTCATATTGGTATTTTTTTTAAGAAAAAATAGCTACTATGGAAACATTTTGTTCAGATTGAATGCTTCGTTTTTTTTTTTTCTTTGGGTTGATTTAGACTCGTCAATTTTAAACTTTTAGTCATAGTAGAACAAAAAGAAAGTACTTTGAATGAGCCCCAATGTTTCGTTTTGGTTGTGGAAAGTCAGTTACTGTGAAAGAGTCTTCTATGAGGAGGGCAATAGCTGTTCATGAAGGAGTGGATATCCAACAGTAAAAACTTTTAGGAGTAGTTCATAAATCCATCATGTCTTTTGTTCATCGACTTATGTTAATATACATTTTTCTTTTAGGATCTACGGCAAGTTTAGAGGACGAGGGTGCTGAGTGCCTTCCAATGCTTCATACCGATTCTGGGAAGTTAGTTATAGTAGGCCAATCTTCTCTTCTTTTTGTATTTTGCTTTTGACTCATGCTTATCTTTTATTTGCATGTTGTTGATGCCTTTTAATTATCAAGAGTAATACTGCATTCTTTTAATTATTATGTATGAATGTTGAAATTAAAATGATGAATGCATCTGGAGGAACTTTAAGTTTGTCCATGGCGTCAGTAGGATTTTATTTTTTTAAAATTTTAAAGTAACATATGATGATATTTTGTCAAAAAATTTTGAATTAGTTGTAGATGAAAATAAACATAACCTGCAAACTTTTACGTATCTTTTAGAAATCATAAAATATTAAATTTATTTTCTTTATCTTTTTTAAGCATATTTTAATAAATTCAATAAGAATGTCTTTGTATTTTCTGACATGATTGCTTTCATTTTTTTTATTTTTTTTCTAATTAAAAATATATTAAACTTATTTTAGGTGCAGTTCATAAATTAATGATTGCATTCATATTGTCTCTTTATATATATGTGTGTGTATTTTCATTTTCGAGCTGCAACAGTTTTGGAGGGTGGTGGCGGGGATGTGGGTTTTCCAATATTTCATACTGGATCGGAAAAGTCAGTTATAGTAATCCAGTCTTCAATCATAAAGGTAGTCACTCTTTTCGAAGAAGAAAATATTAAGGAAGATAAATTGTCAATTTTTCTTCTTTTATTTTAATTAATTATTTTTTATTTGCTTTCGCCCCTTGTCTCTGTATTTTTGAAATGGTATCTTTCTGAGTTGCTATTTGAATGTATTTTAGAATCAAATTTGGTCTAATAAATCATTGGAATCTTTTGTCATTTGAAATAGAGCAATGCGAAATCTGATCTGAAATTTTGAATCAGCTATGCATGTGAGTGCACATTATTTATTTTTTTCATGTATTCATATACCGAATATCAATAAAATGCGAATATTAATGTATGATATACTTAATTAGTGCATTATATTTGATTAGGTTAGAAAAGTTTCATATCTATATGTACTTGATATCTTATCTAAAATGTAGTTTTAATTTTTTTCTTTATTTTAAATAATACTTGGTTGTAAAAAATTAGGGTTTTTGAGTTTTTTTATGCATGAATTTTTTAATTGTAAATAAATATATGGATCATGAAATTCATATTAATTTTGATCATGAAAGACGAATCATCAGACAATCCTTTCATATCAATTTACTATTTAATCTAAGTCAAATAAACAATCTATTTTTCATTATGATTTTATATTTTATAGTTATTTTTTTTTGAATTTTTTAGATTGATTTAAAAATTTGTCCAAATATATAAAATATCTAAATTTATTATATACAGTTGAAAAAATATTAAAAAATTAAAAAAATTGATTGTATTAATTGAATAACATTAATTCATAAAAAAATTTATTTTTTAATATTATGGTTCAAAAAGTATGCAAAGATCAATATAAATAGAGTTGATAGTGTCAGAAGTTACAACATATGTATGTATGTATGTATGTATGGAAAATTGATTATTAGAAAAATAAGTTTAACATTATGGATTATATTTTTTGATTGATTTTAAGATTTAATATTTAAATATTTAAAATTATAGGTTATTTTTTCAATATTTAAAATTATAGGTTATTTTTTCAATCTTGCTGGTTCATATTTTTCTATGGAACTCAATTCAGTAATACTTTAATAAATTTTTTGGTATTCGTATGTATGTATGTATGATTTAGAAAATTGATTATGATTATTAGAAAAATAACAAAATTGATTATGATTATTAGAAAAATAACATTATGGATTATATTTTTCGATTATTAGAAAAATAAGTTTGTATGTATGTATGTATGATTTAGAAAATTGATTATTAGAAAAATAAGTTTAACATTATGGATTATATTTTTTGATTATTAGAAAAATAAGTTTTGTTGCGGCCAATCCCCTCGTCGCCTGATTGCCGGGAACAAGCGCCTGCAAAAAAGGAAGTCCACACTGATCGGAGGCGGCTCCGGTGGGGACCTTCCGACGGTCAAGTCAGAGAGGTGACTGGGCAACAGTGAAATGAAGACAGAGAGCTCAAACGAGAGAGAGAAAGAGAGAGAGGGGGAGCAAGCCTGTGGTTTCGAAGTCCCTCTGCACTGTTGCCTTCCCCGATATTTATAGTGGGGCGCGGTATGGCGCCGTCATTAATGGCGCGGACAATTGAGGAATTGTCAACTCACTGTAGTCTGTCAGAGTCGTCGTGAAAGCGTCATATCGCCGCGGAGCTGTCAAATCACTAGGGTTGACAATGCCCTAGGCGGAATAATGTCCTTAGGTGGCAGTGCCGCATATTGCTGTCAGGACTGACAGGCTCCGGCGGCTGCACGGCGATCGGAGGAGTCGACCGACTCTAGGTCGGTGGCCGTCTGTGTGGCGTCGGGTGGAGATTCGGGCCCTTTGACGGTCAGTCGGGCATGTTGCGAGAGTCGGCCATCAGACTCCCTGGTTCAGTCGGCCTGGAGAGTGGAAACCCGACCGACATATCCACGGACGGAAGAGGGCCGTTAATCGATCGGCCGGTCGGTCGGTCCCTCCGGCAGTCGATCGGTCGGACGGTCCCTCCGCCAGTCGGTCGGTCGGTCGGTCCCTTCGTCAGTCGGTCGGTTGGTCGGTCGGTCATAAGTTGGCCGAGCGGGGTCGGTCGGTATTCCCCAACAGTTGCCCCCCTCCACTCCTGAGTCGGACGGTGAGCTGGCCGATGCCATCCCCTGGACAGCGACGCTGGGCGACAAGGAGTGGAATCACCGTGTGCCTAATTTCGATCGTACCGCGGGTTGATGCGATGTCAGGCGTCTTATGAATGCCGTGCGATCCGCTGGCGTCAGGCGTCCAGTCGGTGTCAGGCGTCCAGTCGGTGTCAGACGTCTCGTTCCGTCGGCGTCAGGTGTCACGTCGGCGTCAGGAGGTCGGGTGTCGGACGATTCGGTGTCAGATGATCGGATGTCCGGCGCCTTCTGGGGAACGCAAACCGTCGCCCGACGTCGATTCTGGGAGCGCGGGGCACTGTCAGGCGTCCCATCGAGAACGCGAATCGCCGCGGGCGATTAAATTCGGAACTGCGGTCCTCTTGCCACGTGTCGGAGGTGGTTGGGGCCGTCGTCTTTCGCATTAAATGAGGGCGGTGCGGCTTTCCCGGGATGGGCGCGTCGATCCATCGGGCCGAAGGAAGGGCCCAGATGCCGCCATGTGTCGCCCATCCGGGGGACCTCGATCGGCGCGGGGTCATCTCGGTCGTCGAACGGCCCTATATATATAGGGCCGCCTGCGCTCGAAGCCCCACCTTGAACATCTTGCTGCAGAGACTCTGTCCGAGTGGCCCTTCCGTCGGCGCCGGCAGTTGCCTCCCCTTCCGGTCTCCTGGTGGTTCGTGACCCTTCCCTTCTTCCTTCTTCTTCTTCTCCTTCTTCTTCTCCTTTTTCTTCTTCTCCTTCTTCTCCTTCTTTTTCTTCTTCTCCTTCTTCTTTTTCTTCTTCGGCCTCGCCTTTCCTTTGGTTCTGGTGCGATGGCCGGAAATCCATCTCGGGGGGCTCGATCGGGAAACCCGACCGATGACCCTCGATCGACTCCGGAAGTTGAGGTTTCCTCGCTTTCGGGGCCGAACGTTGATCGGCTTCGGGATCAGTATTGCATCCCGGAGCAGTTTCAACTTTCCGCCCAGGGGCCGGCGGTCGGGTTAACAACCCTCCGCCAGGCCAATTGGCGCTGTACGTCGAAGATCTTCGCGCGGGTCTTCGGCTTCCGATTCCGGAGTTCGTCCGGAATCTGCTGGATTATTACGGACTTTGTCCGGCGCAACTGGCCCGAACTCCGTCCGACTAATAATCAGCTTCACTCTGTTGTGTCAGCTTCTGCCGACCAACCCTCGCATCTCGCTCTTCCGGGCATTTTTTGTGCTCCGACCCCACCATAAAGCCCGAGGGTGGTGGCTCTTCAACCCCCGGAAGGGTCTTTCCTTCATCACTAGTCTTCCATCGTCCATCCACGGGTGGAAGAACCAGTTTTTCTTCGTCTCATCTTCTTCTCCCTGGGGCTTCCCTTCCCACTGGGGCGTGCCCGAACCGAAGCAAACGACAACAGCCGGGTGGAGGCGGACGACCGGGAGGACTTCCACCGACTCAAAGACATGTCGGTTCCGAAGCAGAGGGAGCTTGTTACCGAACAAGCTCTCTATGACGCTGGCCTGAGCTTGGTCCCCCGATTAGGTATCGCCCGATCCCCTGGTCCTCTTTTCATTCGGCCCTTATCCCAGTTCTTAGATTAACATTTCTGTCGGTATCGCAGGGACACCTCCGAGGATGCGGCCGACCGATGTCGAGATCCGGCAGTACGCAGTGAGGAAGAGGCCGGCATCAGGGGCAGGACCTTCGCGTCCACCGAAGAAGCCCACCCCAGCGGCGCCGACCGTCGAAGCGTCGGCGACCGACCAGTCGGAGCCGGTAATAGCGCTCGCGGCTCCGGCAGTGCAACCGGAGGAGAGGCCGGCGGAGGAAGCGGCCGAAGGGACATCGGCGGCCTCGCCGGCAGGTGTGGCGCCGGATGACGTTCGGGAAACCGAACACCATCCGACGGCGTCTGCGGCCGCAACGGGGGGCGCCGGTTCAAACTCGAGCATCCCCTCCCTGCCAGTTTCGTCGGTCGGGGCGGCCGATCGGGGGAAAGCCCCGATGGACCCCGCGGACGACACGAGGTCGGGGAGTCGCACCGTGCCGCCCAGCGCACAGTTCCCCGAAGGGGCGTCGGCGTTGGCCGACCACAACCTGGCCAGGAGGTTGTGCCAGGGGATCCTCCTTCCAGCCGACGTGGAGGCGCTAAGGTCTCGGCAGGTAACCGAGATGTTATCTTCATTCTACCCGACCATGGTCGAGGTAAGTTCCGTTTCGCCTCCTTTTTCCTTAATATTTTAGTTACTTTGTTTTCCTGACGAAACGTTGCATCGGCAGCTGATCTACACCATGTCGAAACTCGAAGCCGGATACCGGAGGTTCGGGAACGTCCGGGCGGCTTGGAAAGAAAGGCGGCGGCGGCCGAAGCCGACCGGGCAATGCTGGTCGACCACCTGAACAGTCGGCCGACCGGGAGGCCAAGTTGGTGGACGAAGTCTCCCGCCTCGAGTCCAAGCTAAGGTCGGCCAGGAAAGAGGCCAAACGTAAGGGTCGAACCGTGCACCGTCTGCGGTGCGAGCGCGACGGTGTTGCCGCCGAACTCGAGGGTGAGCATGAGCAGCTCCGAGTCAGCCTGAAAAACTTGCCAAGGCTGAGGAGGATCTGTCAATCGCCCAGGCCGACGCCGACATATCGAAGGCAGAGGCAGAGTCAGCAAAGGACTCTCTCGTCGGGTGGAAGAGGAAGCAAGGTCGGCGAAGGAGTCGGCAAGTCGGGCGGTGGACGACTTCCGCGCCACCGACCAATACCGGGAGGAAATGTTAGAGTCCGGCTTCGCGTCGTACCGGGTGGGGTACGAGGACGGTCGGGATGCGGTCCAAGCCTTGTACCCGGAGCTGGACCTCAAGTATCGTCCCGCCGGGGGCCGGCGAGCAAGTCACTGAAGAGATGGCCGACCCGTCATCGGGAGGCATCGCCGTGGCGGGGGAGGCCGTCCAGGGACAAGTGGCCGAAGGAGAGACGGCTGCGACTCCTGTCCCGGCGCCGACTGTCAGCCCCCCGCCGACCGACGATCCTGCTTCGGCCGTCGATCCAGCGCCGATCATGGTGGATACGCCGGTCATCCCCGATCTTCCGTCGGTCGAGGAGATCGACTCGGAGGGATGACCGCGGCCTCGTCGGTTTTATCTTTTTCGTTTTTCTTCTTAGAACAATTGTAACTGGGGCTTCGGCCCGATTTTGTAAGCTCTTTTGACCTTGAATGAAATCAATCTTAGGCTTAAACTTTTTCCCCTGTCTGTTTTTCTTTCTTTCATGAGTTGTAGAATGCATCCGAACTCATAGGTCGCCGACTCATATAGGTCGGTTAGGTCGTTCGGCAACTCGCGCTGCCACGAAGGTAGGTCAAGTCCCGACTTTGGACCGGCGTTCGGTGGTCGAGGTCGTAAGTCGGGCGTCCTTCCTCCGGCCATGAGTCGGGTGCGTCCGTTGAGTCGGAAGCCGACCAACCGGGGATAAAAGTGCGGTAGTCGGGTCTCTTCCGACGCGTTCAGTCGGCTGTCGTCCGGCGCATTTAGTCGTCCGAACGCCGATAAGTCGGATCCCGATACCCTCGTGTCGGGTATTCATACTACGTTTCTGATATACGGTGGTAAGTCGAATATCTTCCGGCCGGTAGCATATCGGTTGGTGAATCATGAATGCGACTGAGGTCGCATCGTGTGATAAACGGTGGCAGCCGAATACCCTTCGACCGGCCGTAGCTCGGTCGGTGAGTCACGACGGCGGTCGCATAGGCATTTCGCCTTTCTTTGGTCGGGGCTCAATCGGTAAGTTAGCCGATAGTCTGGCCGAAAGTACGACCGTAGGGAGTGTCAACTCCCGTCAATATAAATATATTGATCCTCGTAAGAGTCTGATATGTCGTCGAAGGTCGAAGGAGTGTGGCTCCCGTTCATGTAGGTATATCGGTCCTTGTCAGAGTCCGGTATGTCGTCGACTATGGAGCCGTCGGTTTCGCACGGATACCAAGTCCGATTGGCACGTCGGGGCTCGACCTTGGTGAGCGCCGATCGTCAGTCGAAGAGTTAAACTTCGAGATTTCAAACTGGATTCGCATTCCCAATGAACAAGTACAAATTTATTGGTGATACAACTTCAGGTTGTCGGCGTTCCATGTTCGGGGAATGGGTTTCCCTTCCAGAGTCTCCAGTCGGTAGGCCCTCGGACCATAGGTGTCTGCTACCGTGTAGGGCCCTCCCAGTTCGGAGCCAGTTCCCTTGGTCCAGGGGCTTCGAGACCTCTGCCTTTCTCAGGACCAAGTCACCAGGCCTGAAGAGCTTTGGTCTGACTCTGGCGTTGTAATACCGGGCCACCTTCTGTCGGTATGAAGCCATGCGAAGTTGAGCTTCGTCTCGCAGTTCAGGGAGGAGGTCTAGGTCGGCCCTCCGACAATCAGAGTTGTCCGGCTCTTGATACCGCTCGACCCTTGTAGACGGCAGTCCAATCTCGAGTGGAATCATTGCCTCCGTTCCATAGGCCAAGCTGAAAGGCGACTCCCGGTCGGAATGCGGGGGGTCGTTCGGTAAGCCCACAGAACGGAGCCCAGCTCGTCGACCCAGAGGCCTTTGGCTTCATTTAGTCGGTTTTGAGCCCGTGCAGTATGGTCCGGTTGGTCACCTCGACTTCGCCGTTGGACTGAGGGTGCCCGATCGAAGTCAGTCGGTGTGTGATGTGAAACCTTGCGCAGAAATCTCTGAAGTCTTGGTTGTCGAATTGCCGCCCATTGTCGGTGATGATGGTATGCGGCAACCCGAACCTGAAGATGATGGATTTTTGGACAAAGTCCTCCATCTTTCGTTCGGTAATCTGTGCCAAGGGTTCGGCCTCCACCCATTTGGTGAAGTAGTCGATGGTGACAACTATGAACTTTCTTTGACCGATGCCGGAGGGAAAGGACCGAGAATGTCGACCCCCCACTGGGCGAAGGGCCATGGAGCGACGATGGGAGCGATTTGGCTGGCCGGTTGGTGCTGCACGTTGGCGTACTTCTGACAGGGTTCGCACCTCCGGACCAACTCAGCCGCGTCCTTCCTCATGGTGGGCCAGTAGTAACCCTGTCGCAGGATTTGTAGGCTAGAGACTTGCCCCCAAGTGATTCCCGCAGATCCCTTCGTGCACTTCTCGGAGAGCATAGTCTGCGTCGGTCGGTCCCAAGCACCTAAGCAAGGGAAGGGAGAACGACCTTTTGTAGAGTCGGCCATCCATGATTACATATTGGGAGGCCGACCATCGGAGCCGCCTGGCCTCCGTGGGATCCTCGGGGCTGATCCCGTCGGTCAAATACCGAACGATCGGGTCCATCCAGCTTGGTTCGGCCGTCAGTTGTAGCACCTCGTCGATCTCGTCGATACTAGGTCGCCCGATATTCTCCACGAAGGTCCGGCCCAGGGCGCCGTAGTCGGACGTCGCGAGCCGGGATAGCGCGTCGGCCCGAGCGTTTTC
This sequence comes from Elaeis guineensis, assembly GCF_000442705.2. NCBI lineage: Eukaryota > Viridiplantae > Streptophyta > Magnoliopsida > Arecales > Arecaceae > Elaeis > Elaeis guineensis. The sequence continues at coordinate 1,087,884 of NC_025996.2, read as the reverse complement.
CGCCCTGGGGATGTGGGAGATCTCGAAGTGTTTGAAGGGCATCACGAGATCTTTCACCTTTTGGCGATATTTGGCCATGGTCGGATCCCGTGTTTCGAACTCGCCCTTGGTCTGTCCGACGATCAGTTGGGAGTCGGAGAAGACTTGGAGATGGTCTATCCGAGTTCTAGTGCTAATTTCAACCCCGCAACGAGCGCCTCGTACTCGGCCTGATTGTTGGAGGCCTTGAAGTCGAATCGGAGGGCGTGTTCGGTGGTCACTCCTTCTGGGCCGGTGAGTAGGAACCGGCCCCGCTCTCCTGAGCGTTGGAAGCCCCATCGATGTGTAGTACCCAGGTCGGGTCGGGGCAACAGTCGGAGGTCCCGACCTTCACCGGGTCGTCCTCCCCCGATTGTGTGTCGGTCGTCGGGCATTCCACGATGAAGTCGGCAAGAACCTGGGCCTTTAAGGCAGGTCTCGGTCGGTACTGGATGTCGAATTCGCCCAGTCTCACAGCCCATTTCGCCAGCCGTCCCGACGTGTCAGGTCGGTGCAAGATAGCCCTCAGGGGCTGGTCGGTGAGGACCACAATGGCATGTGCTTGGAAGTATGGACGGAGTCGCTGTGCCGAAATGACTAGGGCGAAAATCATCTTTTCTGCCTTTGAGTACCGGGTCTCAGCTTCGTGGAGCACCTTGCTGACATAATATACTGGTTGATGAACCCGGTTCTCATTCTCCCGGACGAGCACAGAGCTGACCGCCTCTGGGGAAGTGGCCAAGTAGAGGTACAGGACCTCCCCGACCTCCGGCCTCACAAGGAGTGGCGGGGAGGCGAGGTACTTCTTCAGTTCCTCGAAGGCCTGCCGGCACTCGTCCGGCCAAGAGAACTGCTTGGCCTGCCGCAAGGTTTTGAAGAACGGGAGGCATCTTTCAGCCGACCGAGAGATGAATCGACTGAGGGCGACGATCTTCCCATTCAGCTGCTGGACTTCCTTTTTGGTGTCCGGGTGTCGCATGTCGATGATGGCCTTGATTTTCTCCGGGTTGGCCTCGATTCCTCGTTGCGAGACGAGGAATCCGAGGAACTTCCCCGAAGTTATCCCGAAGGCACACTTGGTCGGGTTCAGCTTCATCCGGTGTCGTCGTAGAGTGCGGAAAGCCTCTTCAAGATCCCGGACATGATCCTGAATCTGCGCACTCTTCACCAGCATATCGTCGACGTATACTTCCATGTTGCGTCCGATCTGATCTTTGAAGACCTTGTTGACGAGTCGTTGGTAGGTGGCGCCAGCATTTTTCAGCCCGAAGGGCATTACTCGGTAGCAGTAGAGACCCTTGGGAGTCACGAAGGCAGTGTGCTCGCCTTCAGGCGCCATTCGGATCTGATTGTACCCGGCGAAGACGTCCATGAAGCTGAGTAGTCGAAATCCGGACGTCGCGTCTACCAGCTGGTCGATCTTCGAAGTGGAAAGCTGTCCTTCGGGCAGGCTCGATTTAAGTCGGTGTAGTCGATACAAATCCTCCATTTTTCGTTGGCCTTCTTGACCATGACAACGTTCGCGAGCCAGTCGGGATAGGTGGTTTCTCTGATAAAGTCCGCCTCGAGTAGCTTATCTACTTCTTCGTCGATGGCCTTCTGTCTTTCCGAGGCAAAAGACTTTTTCTTTTGTCGCACCGGCCTCATAGTCGGATCGATGTTGAGTCGGTGCATCATTGTCTCTGGGGGGATGCCCGACATATCCGCTGCCGACCAAGCGAATACGTCGGCATTGGTTCTCAGCAGCTCCACCAGCCGTCGTCGGTCTGGGTCGGGTAGTTGAGAACCGACCCATACCTTTCGGTCGGGATCCCCGGCCATCGGGATGGGGACGAGCTGCTCAGCCGGTTTGCCCCTTCTCCCTCCTCCCGTGGGTCCAGCTTGTCGATCGCCAGGGAGCCTTCAACTCGTCGCTTTGGGCGGAGATCTGGAAGCATCGTCGGGCGAGCTGTTGATCCCCGCGCATCTCTCCGACCCCGTTTTTGGTCGGGAACCGAACGAGGAGATGGTACGTCGAGACGATTGCCTTGAGGGCGTTAAGTCCGGGTCTTCCAAGTATGGCGTTGTAGGCCGAAGGCACCTGGACGACCGTGAAAGTCAAATGGACCGTGCTTTGCCGCGGTTCGGTGCCGACCGTTACGGGCAGGGTGACCTCCCCTTCTGTTGTGACAACGTCCCCGGCAAAGCCTACCAAGGGTGTAGGGACCCTCTTGAGTCGGTCGTTCGATAATCGCATCCGGGAGAAAGTCGAGTAAAAAAAACGTTTGCGGAACTTCCATTATCTACAAAAATTCTTTTTACATCGTAGTTTGCTATTGTTGCCGAGACAACAACAGCGTCGTCGTGGGGAGTTTGGATGCCCCGAACGTCTTCTTCTGTAAAAGTAATCACGTCGTTCGGGCGCGGCTTCTTCATGGGCTCCCTCTTAGCAGACGTCCCTGGGCCGAGTCGTTTGAAAATCATATTGATGACCCCGGCCGTCGGCTGATTGGTGGTTGCTTCCTCAGTCGGCTGGGGTCGTCGGTCGGTCACAGGTTGGGTTGGGGGTTCCTCCGGAATTTATCGAGATACCCTCGGTGGATGAGGGCTTCGATCTCGTCCTTAAGCTGGATGCATTGCTCGGTATTATGGCCGTGGCCCCGGTGGAATCGGCAGTATTTTCGTTGGTTGAGACCTTTTGCCTTCAGAGGCGGAGGCCGTCGCAGGTATTCTTTCCCCTCGATCTCCATCAAAATCTGCGCACGGGGCGCAGAGAGAGGAGTGTAGGAATCATACCTGGGGCGTGTCGGCCTTGGAGTCTGCCGTTGGGGCGACTTTTGGTTCTGTCGTGGTGTCGAGACCCGACCATCGGTCGGGGGCCTGCTGGGCGCAGCGGGTTCCCGACCCTTCCTCCGCTTCTCCTTCGGGCCTCTGGGTTCGGCCAAGCGTCGGTCGGAAGCTCCTTCATCCGCGCGCATGTACTTGTATGCGCGCTCCAGCAGCTCGGCGTACGTCCGGGGGAGGGTCTTGTCTAGGGAGTAGGTGAATCGGGACGCCCTCAGCCCCCGTTTCATGGCTGAGATAGCCATGTCTTCGTTGAGGTCCCGAACCTCAAGCGTGGCCGTATTGAATCGCGCCACGAAGTGTCGGAGCGTCTCGTTTTCTCCCTGTTTGAGGGAGAAAAGACTGTCCGACGTTCGCGGAGGCTTCCTGCTGGTGCTGAATGAGCCACGAAAGAGTGCTCGAGCTGCCCGAAGGAGTGGATACTCCCCGATCGAAGATCGGAGTACCAGGCCCTGGCAGCCTTGCGGAGTGTGGCGGGGAAGCCGATGCAAAAGAGAGCGTCGGTTGCCCCCTGAATCGTCATGAGAGCTTTATAGCTCTCCAGGTGGTCGATTGGGTCGGTGGAGCCGTCGTAGGGCTCCACGTGTGGCATCTTGAACCGACTGGGGATCGGTTCATCAAGGATGAGTCGGGAGAGAGGTTGGGCGGTCTGAAAGTCGACATCGTTCGAAGACTTCTGCCCGTCCACCTGCAACTGCGCAAGCCGACGGTCGATTTCTTCGAACCTGCGTTCGTAGTCGTCCGTCCGCCGGTGCTGAGAGACCCCAGGGGTGGAGTCTCCAGAAGAATCCGAGAGAGAGGCGGACGGCGTCTGCGGGCGCTTCTCCGTCCTTGCCCGTTCCAGCCGGGATGGAGAGTCTCGCCGGGATCGGTGGGTGTCGCGCCGCGGCCGTTCCCCGTCCTCCTGGTAGGAGTGCCGTGGTAGGTGCTCCTGCGAGGGCGATGGAGGTCGACGCGAACATCGGCGGCTGCTCCTGGAGGGCATCGGACGTGCCGCGGGCTGTTCGGCCGGTGACGGTGGCAGTCGGACCGGCTGTTGCTGAAGGCTTTTAGCTGCATCCGTCAGCACGGTCATCTGCCGTACGATCGTCGCAATCTGCGCCTCCGTGGTGACCGCGGGGTGTGGGGAACTGGGTTCCGCCGCGGAAGGTGGCGGAGAGGTCTCTTTCCGGTGGGAAGAGCGTCTCGCCGACCCAGTGATCCTCGAGCGCTGAGCCCTTGTCTTTGTCATTAGAACTGCTGTAAACACCCCCCTACCTGGCGCGCCAATTTGTTGCGGCCAATCCCCTCGTCGCCTGATCGCCGGGAACAAGCGCCTGCAAAAAAGGAAGTCCACACTGACCGGAGGCGGCTCCGGCGGGGACCCTCCGACGGTCAAGTCAGAGAGGTGACTGGGCAACAGTGAAATGAAGACAGAGAGCTCAAACGAGAGAGCGAGAAAGAGAGAGAGGGGGAGCAAGCCTGTGGTTTCGAAGTCCCTCTGCACTGTTGCCTTCCTCGATATTTATAGTGGAGCGCAGTATGGCGCCGTCATTAATGGCGCGGACAATTGAGGAATTGTCAACTCACTGTAGTCTGTCAGAGTCGCCGTGAAAGCGTCATATCGCCGCGGGGCTGTCAAATTACTAGGGTTGACAATGCCCTAGGCGGGATAATGTCCTTAGGTGGCAGTGCCGCATATTGCTGTCAGGACTGACAGGCTCCGGCGGCTGCACGGCGATCGGAGGAGTCGACCGACCCTAGGTCGGTGGCCGTCTGTGTGGCATCGGATGGAGATTCGGGCCCCTTTGACGGTCAGCCGGGCATATTGTGAGAGTCGGTCATCAGACTCCCTGGTTCAGTCGGCCCGGAGAGTGGAAACCCGACCGACATATCCACGGACGGAAGAGGGCCGTTAATCGATCGGCCGGTCGGTCGGTGCCTCCGGCAGTCGGTCGGTCGGACGGTCCCTCCGCCAGTCGGTCGGTCGGTCGGTCATAAGTTGGCCCGAGCGGGGTCGGTCGGTATTCCCCAACAAGTTTAACATTATGGATGTATGTATGTATGATTTAGAAAATTGATTATTAGAAAAATAAATTTAACATTATGGATTATATTTTTTGATTATTAGAAAAATAAGTTTAACATTATGGATTATATTTTTTGATTGATTTTAAGATTTAATATTTAATATTTAAATATTTAAAATTATAGGTTATTTTTTCAATCTTGCTGGTTCATATTTTTCTATGGAACTCAATTCAGTAATACTTTAATAAATTTTTTGATATTCATATTTTTAATTTAGATAAAGGGATTACGATGGATGAAGATCAGCATGAATATAAATTTATCAGTTAATAAAAATATTATATATTATATTATATAAAAAATTTATATATTAATAAAATATTTTAAATTTTTGTTTTGACTCAAGTTAAATCTTGCCGTGAAGTGCAGGTTACGCATTAGTATTTATGATACATGGCAACCGAGAAAATGACTTTGCTGTGGAGACGCGAGAAGCAGCGGCAGCTAAAACAGGATTTTTCTCTTCAATTGGATATATTTAATTATAGTTTTAATATTATTTATAATGATGTAGTTCAATGGATTATATCATTCAATTTAAACCATTAACAAAAATAGTTTAGTTATTAGAGCTAAGTACATCCAATTGACTTGAAATTTAACATAAAGATCTAAATCTATAGCTCATCATATTAGTTGCTCGTTTAATAAATTCATTTTTCTTTAGGAGGGAGTGATTATAGCACTTCTAGAAATACAAACAAATTAAAAGAAATCAAGCAGGACAAATGTGGGTTGAAAAATTCTGACGCACCTGATCCCATTGTCATCACTAGCCATTTAAGGGGTAAAATATAAAGTTTGAATTGATTATAAAATGTGTCATTATTATTTGTTGCAACTTCATGTTTTTTAGCAATAGAAAATTAGTAGAAAAGTTGGGACATCTAATATTATTCATATATTTTTGTAGTGTTACCATAGAATCTGACAGCGATTTTCACTTCTTTGTCAAAGAGTGACACAAAGTGTTATTAGAGCCTCGATCCATATATTATGATCTTACGATTCTTCAATCTAAAGACCTCGAAGCAATCCGAATCGTTGGTGTACACTTAATTAAATGAGATTATGTAGGATCACGGTTCGAATTGCAGGATCTTGTAGAATCACGGTCTTGACCCTGTCCTATTGATCCATGCATATTTGACTTGTAGTTAGCAATGAATATATTTCTTATTTTTTCCTAAGAATTTATGTTTTAAAACAAATAAATTTGAATTACTTATTAGTTTTATTTCATTTGGAGACTATCATTTTTGAAAGTTTGATAATGTAAATTAACATTTTTTTGTTAATTAGTAAAAAAATAGTATTTCAGTATCAAATTAAGACTATTTTTCTTATTTGTATTCTTAGTACTTAATGATGATTTATTCATTTTTCATTATTTTTTTTGAAATTGAGAACTCTTTAATACGTAAATATAATTGTTTGTGAAGATGCTAATAAGTAATTTCATGAAAAAAAAATGTGAAAAGATTATTAAAAAGCATTGGATATGATGTAATCATTTTTTTCTTTATATAATTGCATATATTAAACTGGACATGCTATTGATAAAAAGAAAAACTCATTATATCTTGTTGATATATATATATATATATATATATATATATATATATATATATATTTAATGTGTAATAATTTAGTATTTAGATATATTTTACTAGATATTTAATCTTTGATAGTAGGACTTTAATTAGATTATTATGGCGATTCACCTTAATTGAGTCATGTTGAGCAATATGATTCAATGAAGATATTATTGCTTGAGTGCCTTGTAAAGATATTGCGGTCAAGCAACTACCGGCAAACTATAACAGTTTTCATTATGGGTTCGTTTGATGCCCTAAATAAAAATAATTTTTTCACGAACTTGCCACAAAAAAAACTAATGAGGTTGGATGAATTTGCATGGCGTGAGTTAGTGACCTAAATTCCAGACCAATGATGCCTTCTAGTTGTAAACACTAGTATCAAAGAGACATATTGAGGTGGATGCCCAAGCAGTAAATAGTAAATTAGCCAAATAAGGCTGGAATTATATTATATCTAGAGGATATACACTGTAGTTGAAGGATAGATATATTAAACAATTAACTCTAAATGAAAAAAATTAAGTTGGTAACCATGTGCAATATGAACACTATATTAAGAAGCCAAACCAGAAAATGATTTATTCCTCCAAAATCCTTCCCATGTCTTAATAAGCTCATGCCATGTATTGTAGTCGTGGTTACTGGTTATTTTGTATACTTCGCTTACTGCAGTAGCAATGCTTCCATAGCTATGAGAACATAAGTATATTTTATACTTTGATTACTAACCTGATGTGTCCTCATTAGGTGCTTATCTACTTAATTAAGCACAGAGTAATCATGTTCATATCTATACGTATCAATTGTACGTACTTGAAATATTATGTTAATTACTTGTCCGATGTAGGCAGGACTCAAGATGATGGGCTGCACAAACTGACGTGATATAATGATATAATAGTTTGACATTAATTTTGTCACATGTGACATATGCCATTGAAAAATAATAATAATAAGCCTTCGCTGTCAATTTAGAGACCATGTATGCACGTTCGTGCATCTGCTAGGCAAAAGTCATGTGCACTGATTTCATATATAATTGAGTAATGCTACGCACTCAGTTCATAATTAATTAATTAAACTATTTTCTGATCCTTAAAATACGTCATGCCAATTAATGAGACGCTTGCTCCATCGCCTATAAGAGGAGACACAATGAGCGGAGTTGTATCATCTCGCTCATCGTCTTCTATTTTCTGTTGTTACCCTAGAAGAATCGGTCACTTCACTGCGTGTCTTCCAATTTTGTAAGTTTCTGCATGCCGCGTTTTGCGATTTCTATTCTTAATATATATATATATATATATGCACGTGCGCACACACATAATTATTTGATTAGCGTATTCTGCATGCCGCATTTTGCGACTTCTATTCTTAATATATATATATATATATATATGCGCGCGCACACGCGCACACATAATTATTTGATTAGCGTAACTTCATATTTATATTAATTGCAATCTAATGCGCAACGAGAAAGTTCATGAGATGGAGTTTCACTTACAGAGAGTTCATCAATATTCATATCGCAACGTGTTTGGCAATCCCATCACTGACGAAACTTTGCGTGGCATGCCAGAGTACAAGGACAAGCCCGAAATCACAGCTACAGAGAGGGCGAAAGCGGCTCTTAACATGAAGAATGCTGGGGACAAGCATGTCAAAGCTCACGAATTTGTGGAAGGTCTCAAGGACGACTGCGGTGGTAGACTAGATTTTGTTCGGTCGGGCCACATTGGGGCATCACCGTACCCACAACAAATTAATAACGGACAATGGGGCGCATATTTACACGTGCATCCCAAAGGAGCTGCTGTTGGATCATCTGCAGCTGTTGTTTATCGGGGAAAAATGAAGGTGCAACGACCTGTAACATGGCTCTAGCTTAATAATAAACTGTAATTTTCCGAGTGAAGAATGTTTCATCTCCCTCGTTATCTCGCTAACTTCACTACAAAAATTTTGAATTTTATTGACAAATTTTTAATGATGAAACATAAGTCTGAACGTCAAACCTCGTATTTAGTGAAAAAAATAAAAAATTATCATAATAAAATATTTTGATTAATATCTTTAATAATAAAATAAGATTTCGTTATCAGATATATATATTTTATGATAATTTTTTATTTAGTCATAAAAAATTAGTTATCAAATAAAGCCTATGATGAAAAAATATTTTTAGCATTAAAATTAATTTTGATCAACTTATTAATGATAATTTTATAATTTATCATTAAAATTTATATTTTTAATATTGATATTTTAAAATGATCACTATGGATATATATTTTTAATAATAAAATTTATAGAGTAGTTATTAAAAATTTATATTTTTAGTGATAATATATTTTATTATCATAATTTTAGTGTCAACATTGATATTGGTCAAATATTTTATAATAATTTTATAATTTATTATTAAATCTTATATTTTTAGTGATGATATTTCAAAATGATCATTATATGTATATATTTTTTAATGATAAGTTAATAAAATGATTATTAAAATGAATATTGATTAAAGTATTAATGATGATTTTATAATTTATATTAAAAATATATATCTTTTGTGATGATATCTAAAATAGTCACAATAAGTATATATTATTAATGATGAGATTATAGAATGATCATTAAATATCTATATCTTTAGTACTAACTGTTATGTTATCACTAAAATCTTACATCTTAATGATTAAATAATGATATTATTAATAAAAAATATTAATTATGATAATATTTAAATAATAAATATGTTAATTACTAAAATAAAATGTGGATTTTGATTTTATATTTGGTATACTGTAAAAATCAAATTAATCATCATGAGAGTTGGAGTAAGATTAGAGAATGATAAGATGTATTTAATACCATAAAATTTTGTTTGGATATTTGATGAATTTTATAAATATATTAAACTACTGAAATTTATAAACTCTATCAGGATTTAATTTTAATAAAGTTGATTACAAATTTTATTTTTAGTCAAGATTTTTTAATGAATCAAGTATTTATTTTTAACTTGATTTGATCCGATATATTTAATGAATAGGTTATATGAGTCAATATAGTTTACCAATTATAGAAAATTAATTTTTCCTACAAAATATACTATCAATATCGCAAGCAACACACAAAAATCAGATAATAGTCTAAAATATAATTATTAAAAACTTGCATGAAGTCTAATTTAATTAAAGATTTAGATTGCCAATCTAACTTAAATAAAATATATAATAAAAATATTTAAAAATATTTTATATTAAATATTATTACTAATTAATTATCGTATAAATAAAAGAAATCATGAATTATCTACTTTTAAAATACTTTAGAAAAAGAAGATGATTAAATTGTTATAAAAAAGAATAGTAGAAATTAAAATATGTCATAATATATTTGAAATGAGAATATTTTATAATATAAAAAATTTTAAATAAGTATAATAAAGCATGATTTCATATTAGAAGTTAATGTTGTTATAGCCGCTAAATACTAGATAAATATCTAATAAGTCTTAAGTTGGATCCCTTCTAGAGGTTAATATATAAAAAAATATAAATATTAGATTCATAAGATCCTCTATTCGAATCCAATTAGAGTGAATGCAAATAGGGGTGGCATAGCCCTAATTTATAATAAATATATTTATTTTAATGAAATATTTATTGTCACGAAAGAAATCGTCACAAATATTTATCTTTAATGATTATTTTCATTCCATCACTAATTATATCACTTTATTATGGTCCATAAAATTTCGTCATAAAAAAAATTTTAGTGATGATATTAAGTCCTCATTAAAAGTTATTTTTGATCATTAATTTCTTAGCAAGATGTTATTTTTTAAATTTTAAATTTTGGTCACTAAAATTTTTAGCTACGGTATCTTTAGTGATAACCTAATGATGAAATATTTTTTATTATTAAAAACTTTTAATAACAAAAATAGATAAATTTGAGATCAAATTTTTCATCGCTTAAAAACTCTGTAGTGCTCGTTTGATCTATATTTTTTCTGGACCTTTAACAACTGAGATTTCGGCTCCTGGTATATCACATAGCTACCAAGTTTGCCACCAAAAACCAGGTTTACACTAACTTCGAAGAGATTCTGGGATAAAATAGCGGCGTTGTTCTTGCATATTGGTATCTTGAACAATGAAATGAACATCTTAATGGGAGGTGGCATGTAGGTTATCACAAAACTTCCTGTTTTTACTCTACAGTGAAGTTCCACAAGTGGTATGATCAAAGTAGTCATATGTAATTTTAATTTTTATGCAACACTGTGGGCTAACCTTGATCTATTCAAGAAAAACCAAGAATTATGATTGTTGGGGGTAAATCACTCTTTGTCGAAGACCTTAAGATTAGGAAGCTGTGTTTGGAGATTTAGCTACTGTCTCTATAAATTTCAAACTACCATCGGCAATGACTGACCCATCTTCGGTTTACTTGGACAACAACCGCCGCTCCAGATTGTCGTATGCCAGCAGTTAATCTGTTCAAACCGATCCATTGTTGGCTCCTACCGACCTCTTCTGGTTATCGATCCGCTTCACTGCTCGCCAACATCATGTCGCCGACCCTACCTCGGAATCGGACTTGTCATCGGCTTCCTTCACTCAGAACGTGGCCCCCAAATCACTGCTTGCCAACAATCAATGGTTATTACTAATCCATCGTCGGTTCCAGCCACCCCATCGTTAGTTATACATCTCTGCTGCAGACGATCGACACTTCAGTTATCCATGCCATCGAATGGCCATCATCCTCCACTAATCCTTCATCAAATTTTGACCCATCCTCGTCCAGTCACCCATCGTGAATTTAAGGATCTACCCCTTATTCCAATTCATCGCCGATCCATTTTCGGGCAAATACCGGCTTGTCCTCAATCATCTACCGACCCTACCTCGGCTGACTGCTTCAAATTGATAGTTCCAGCTAATCCAAATTTCTCTTTCAAGCGACAGTTTTCTCCAGCTAGTTATGATCCAGATAAGGCAACCATGTTTGCCCAATCCTACGGATATCAGCCACGAACGTCGCGCGTTACACTTGAATTAGCCGGAATCGATCGAGAATTTCTCCCTATGAATGGCTCTGATCCCTATCTATAAATAGGGGTCTCAACGGGATCCTCAGGTATGGCATTTTTTCTACTCATGAGTTTCATTTCTGTTGTCGAATTTCTGACTTAAGCATCGGAGGATCTCCATCAGATACACCTCAAATTAGAATTTGATTTGCAGGTCTCACCACTGGGATGTCCAACACCGCCTACTCCAGCCATCTCTGATGAGAGTCGAAATTCTATAGCAATAAAATTGGTGCTAGAGAAAGGACATGTGTCTTCTGCATCCTTTGTCTTCTTAAAGGAGCGTGCGATCAAAGAGCGATGCCACCTAGGAGAACATCCTCTCGGTGTTCCAATGCCACCACCTCCCGACTGGTGGAGAATCCAGCGAACCATCAATAGCAACCAGAGATCCTACCTCCACCACCACAAGCAGCGGCGATTAGCATCGCCCAGTTTAACCTACTGATCTAGCATGTGCGAAATCTGACAGAGGTGGTGCAGACAATGCAGCAGCCCCACCCTACACTGCAAGAAGTTCCTTCACCAGAGCAGCCGTTGGCTCCCCCGCAAAGCCCTATACGGAGAAGACAAACCCACCACAGCTAGCACAGAAGCCCGAAGGAAAGAAAGCAGCAACCGCCAAGCCCTTAATTCGCGTAGGGTTCCACCCTCGGACGAGCGCTTTCACTGTGCTCTGAAGCCTACACTGCCAGGGATTTGCTAGTTGATCAAAGGTTGCAAGAAATGAACCAGCGGATCGAAGCGCTGTGCAACCAGCAACTGGGACAAAATGACGGATTCCTCTCCAAGCCTCTGTTTAGCATCCAAATCATGCAGAAGCCACTGCCTGCCCATTTCAGACTTTCGCAGTTGGAAAGCTAGTATGGGACAACCAACCCCATCGATCATGTGGTATCCTTCAACTCCACGATGCTCATTTATGAAGCACCGGATGCAATCTTGTGCAGGGCCTTTCCATCAACCCTGAGAGGTGCAGCTCGGTAATGGTGCTCGGATCTGAAGTCAGGTACCATCCATTCTTTTGAACAGCTCAGTTGAGAATTTATGGCCCATTTTACGAGCAGTCGAAGACAGTAGAAGAGATCGGACTCCCTCATAAACATCAAGCAGAGGAAAGGAGAGTCCATTTGAGATTATGTTAGTCGCTTCAATGCGGCTGTCCTTGAGGTCCATAACTTGGACCAGTTTGTTGCAATGACCGCCCTGAAGTACGATCTTCAAAAAAATGATATCCTCCTCTCGCTGGAGAAGAAGTATCCCTGAAATTTCGCTGACATGATGACCCGGGCAGATAAATATGCATGTGCTGAGGAAGCCTTCAAGCTACATGACATAGAGGAATAAAAAGAGGGAGAATCCAGCAGGGCCCCTTTGGAGCGAAGAGGTCAGAAGGAAGAATCTTGGCATTCCACAACTCCACCTTAATGCCAGAGATCAAGAACCTCACCTCAGAATCACCGACCATGAAGTTTGAATGGGAGGATGCGGCGAAGTACCCCCAAGAAAATTCAACAACTATGCTCCTCTAAATGTTCAAAAGACCCAGGTTCTGATGCAAATCAGAGATTAGTTGTCGAGGCTAGAGAAGAGCGATCCCATCCGAACCGATGCAACCCCAACAAGTTTTGCTTGTATCATTATGACTACGGCTACGATATAGAGGAATGCATCCAACTCCAAGATGAGATCGAGGAGTTGATTTGGCATGGTAGCTAGATCGATTTGTTTGCCACCGCCAGAAGAGTCGTGAGAGCAGTCGAGGGAGCATTGACAGCCCGAGCTATCTCAACAAGAAGAACCTTTGGAGAACCGACCCTCGATGGAAATAATAAACACAATAGCTAGGGGACAGCAAAGTAGTAGAGCTAGCAGATCAAGGGAGTCCGCTAAGAGATGAGGAACTGAACAACCAATTGCTTTTATTGAGCAAGATGCTGAAGGAGTTCAGTTCCCGCATAATGATGCGGTTGTAGTCTCTTTAAATATTACAAATTATGATGTTTGCCAAATTTTAGTTGATAATAGAAGCTCTATAGATGTATTATTTTATGATATTTTTGTGAAAATAGGAATACCTAAGAATCATCTAAGACCACTAAACTCTCCACTCGTAGGATTTTTTGAAGATCCAGTACCAATTGAAGAGATGATCACCTTGCCGGTGATAGCCGGGGAACCCCCTTTGCAATCCTTGGCTCATGTGGATTCTTAGTGGTCCGAGCACCCTTTGCCTATAACGCCATCCTCGAGTAGTTTCTACATACTGTTTGAAGATAAAGTTTCCAACGACGCACAAGATTGGAGAGTTACGGGGTGATCAGGCTTTGGCACGATAATGCTACACCATCGCACTGCAAGGAGGCAAGCAACCTGAGACCTGCCCTATGGAAGGGTTGGACACTTGAGATGATTTGACTGAAGAATGAGGAGAGCTGGTCAAGGACCTCATCTCGGTCCCCTTGGGAGATGAAAATAAAGACCACACTATCCAGATCGGTTTAAATCTGGACCAAGTAATCAGAGATCAGCTCATCATTTTTTTACAGGAGAATGCTAATGTCTTCGCCTGGACTCCCACCAATATGCCAGGCATTGATCCTACGATGATGACCCATCATCTGAATGTCGACCATACCAGCTGACCCATGAAGCAAAATAAGTGGAGCTTTGCGCTTGAACGTCAGAAGGCGATCGCGGAACAAGTTGACAAGCTTCCAGGGGCCAAATTCATCCAGAAAACAACCTATCCAAATTGGATCACAAACGTAATGCTCGTTAAGAAGACGAACGAAAGGTGGCGAATGTATATAGACTTCACTGATCTGAATAAAATCTATCCAAAGGACAGCCATCCATTATCTCGGATCGATCAGCTGGTGAATGCTACTTTGGGTCATGTTCTCCTTACCTTCATGGATACTTTCTCGGATTACAATCAAATTCGGATGGTACTTCAAGATAAGGAGAAAATCTCCTTTATTACTGATTGAGGTCTCTTTTGTTACAGGATGATGCCTTTTAGCTTAAAGAATGCAGGTACAACTTATCAGCATCTCATGAATAAGATCTTTAAAAAGCAGATCGATCGCAATATGGAGGTATATGTAAATGATATACTTGTCAAAAATAGGTCTGCAAGAACTCATATGGAAGATCTCGAAGAAGCCTTTGCCCCTCTCCGAAAATACAAGATAAAGTTAAACCCCTCCAAATGTGTATTCGGAGTTACCTCAAAAAATTTTTTGGGGTTTATGGTGTCAAAGCGAGGGATTGAGGCAAATCTGGTGAAGATCCAGACCATACGGGAGATAACCTCACCAAGGATAGTAAAAGAAGTTCAATGCCTTACGGGAAAGGTGGCAGCATTAAACCGCTTCATTTTCAAATCGACGGAATGCTGCCTCCCCTTCTTTCAGGTCCTAAAAAATATGAAGGATTTTCAATGGATAAAAGAATATCAGTAGATATTTGAAAAATTGAAGAGTTACCTCGGCTCTCCCCCACTTCTAGGCAAACCAGAGCCTAAAGAGAAATTGAATCTATACCTCGCAGTTTCTCTCGTAGCCATAAGCGTTGTCTTGGTGCGTGAAGAAAACAAGGTTCAACATCTGATCTACTATGTCAATCGAGTCCTGCGGGATGCTGAGATAAGATATACAAGGTTGGAGAAGCTGATCTATAACCTATTAATCATGACCAAAAAGCTCCCTTCCTACTTTCAAGCTCACACTATAATTCTGCTGATGAACTAGCAATTGAAGGCAGTCTTGCATCTATCCGATACACCCGATCGAATTGTGAAATGGGTAATTGAATTGACCAAGTTTGACATTAAAGTTCAACCTCAGCCTTCAATCAAGGCATAGGTGTTGGTAGACTTCATGGTGGAATGCACAATTACAGAATCTGTGGAGCTTGAATAGTCGGAGGTAGGTCCCTCCGAAGTCAGAATAGATCCACCTGAAGCAGAAGCAAGCCCATTCGAAGCAAATTCCTGGACCATTCATGTTGATGGATTGTTGAATTCTTCTGGCTCGAGTGCTGGATTGATTATCACTAGTCCAGAGGAAGTTGTTGCTGAATACATCCTACACTTCAAATTTTCAGCTACTAACAATGTGGCTGAATATGAAGCTCTCGCTGCAGGACTCAGAATTGCAAAAGAACTGGGAGTGGAACACCTGAAGGCTTGCAGTGATTCTCAATTGGTGGTCAGACACATCAGAGAAGATTTTGAAGTCCGAAAGAAAAATATGAAGAAATACCTACAAAAAGTGAGAGACTTGGCTTCAATCTTCGCCAGCTTCGATATCTAGCAAATCCCAAGGACAGAAAATTTTTGGACGGATCTCTAATCCAAGCTGGTAACGTTGGCACTAATCGAACTGCCTAAAAAGATCTTCTACAAGATTGTTCAAAGATCGAGCATTGAAGAACCCTCAGTGGTGTTGCAAGTGGACCACAAGCCTAGCTAGATCAACCCGTTGGTCCTATATCTCAAGGAAGGCACACTCCCAAGAGATCCGAAGAAAGTTTGAAAATTGAGAAATCAGGCCCCCGCTATATCCTTCTTCAAGAAAAGTTGTACAGAAGATCATTCTCCTTGCCCCTTCTCAGGTGTCTACGACCATCTGAAGTTGATTACACCTTGAGAAAAATACGTGAATGGATCTGTAAAAATCATTTGGGAGCAAGATCACCAACCTACAAACTACTTCGATAGAGGTATTACTAGCCAACAATGCAATGAGATGCGATCGACCTGGTCAGAAAATGTGATCGATGTCAGAAAAATTTCAATATTTAGCGATGACTGGCAACACTGTTAACTCCTATAAGTGCATCCTAGTCATTCGCATTAGTGGAGGATGGACATTCTTAGACCGTTTCTAATGGCATCGGGGTAGCAAAAATTTTTGTTGGTTGTAGTAGACTACTTCATTAAATGGGTGAAGGCTGAACTGCTTGCTTGCATCATTGAAACCAAAGTGATGGATTTCGTCTGAAAATCCATCATATGTCAATTTGGACTGCCGAAGGTGTTGATCACGAACAATCGCCGCCAATTCACTAGGAAAAAATTTGCCAAGTTTTATGAGGATCTAGATATATCACATCACCTCACTTTGGTAAGTCATCCTCAAGCAAATGGAGAAGCTAACCGAGGTAACAAATCAAACTCTATTGTAGAAAATAAAGACTCGGCTTGACAAAATAAAAAGTTCATGGACGGACAAACTTCCTCATGTACTGTGGGCCTACCAAACCATCCAAAGAATTCTTACCGAAGAAATTTCATTAAGTCTAGCATTTGGGATTGAAGCTGTGATATCTGTCGAGATCAGACTGCTTTCAGCATGAGTGAAAAATTTTAGTGAGCAAAGCAATCCAGAGGAGCTCCGAGCGAATCTCGACCTATTGGAGGAAGCTCGAAAAAAAACCCAAATTAGAATGACAGCATATCAACATAGGGTGGCTTGGTACTACAACTCCCAAATCAAGAGAAAGCATTTTAGAGTCGGAGACTTGGTGCTGTGCTGAGCGGAGGTCTCCCAACTGACCATGCAAGACAAGCTAAAACTGAACTGAAAAGGTCCTTATGAAGTGAAAGAAGTTGTCAGACCTAGCACCTATCAATTGAAACTACTTGATGGAACCCCACTACCTCGACCATGGAATGTTGAAAGTCTGAGGATGTATTATCAATAATTTTGACTCAATATAGAAGCTCTTTTGAATAACAATTTGTGTTTGAATCAATTTCCAGATAGCCGCATGAGATGTTTGTGACCCAATCTTTATTGTTTGGCGTAATGAGTGTTAGAGGGAAGAAACCTCATTCTTAAATGAGGTAGCCCTGGAGTGTCCTTATTCTTAAATGAGAAAACCTTGGAAAGAAGAAGTGCCCATGTTCTTAAATGAGAAAGCACTAAAAGAAGTGGAGTGCCCTCATTCTTAAATGAGAAAGCCCTAAAAGAAGCGGAGTGCCCTCATTCTTAAACGATAATGCCCCCGAAAGAAGCGGAGTGCCCTCGTTCTTAAACGAGAAAGCCCCCGAAAGAAGTGGAGTGCCCTCGTTCTTAAATGAGAAAGCCCTGAAAGAAGTGGAGTGCCCTCGTTCTTAAACAAAAAATTTTTGAAAAGAAGAAGTACTCTCGTTCTTAAACAAGAAAGCATTGAAGGAAGCAGATTGCCCTCGTTCTTAAACGAGAAAGCCCCGGAAAGAAGTAGAGTGCCCTCGTTCTTAAACGAGAAAGCCTCGTTCTTAAATGAGAAAGCCTCGTTCTTAAAGGAGAAACGATCAAAAGAAGCGGAGTGCCCTCATTCTTAAAGGAGAAACTCTCGAAAGAAACGGAGTGCCCTCGTTCTTAAATGAGAAAGCCTCGAAAAGAAGCGAAGTCCCCTCATTCTTAAATGAGAAACTCTGAAAGAAGTGAAGTGCCCTCGTTCTTAAATGAAAAAGTCCCAAAAAGAAGTGGAGTGCACTCGTTCTTAAACGGAAAAGCCCCGAAAAGAAGAAGTGCCCTCGTTCTTTCCTCATTCTCAAACGAGGTAGCCTCGAAGAGCTCTCGTTCCCAAACGAGAAAGTTTCAAAAGAAGTGGAGAGCCCTCATTCTCAAACAAGGTGGCCCTAGAGAGCCCTCATTCTCAAATGAGGAAGCCCCGAAAAAAGGAATGAAAGGGGAGCCTCAATGACAAGAAAAAGGATAAAACTTACTCGAATGGCGATGGTAACAGCTTCCCTTTACTGCTTGTAAAATTTTACTCCTCTTATTTTGTTCAGATCATCATCCACAAGCCCAGCCTCGAACAAATCACGACTAACTTATGGATCTTCAAAGGATACACGCAGCAATGGCGAGGAGGAGTTAGACCTATCATCGGAGGGCTCGACAGGCAGCAGCTTGACTTTATCTTCTTCACTCCAGTCCTTTTCAGGTTTGGAGATGCTAACACCATCGACTATAATGGTGGATGTATGCGGCCCATTAATTATGATACTTTATATATCATAATCAAGAGCTTGAATAAAAATTTTTATGCGAGCTTTTCAATATGTGTAATGTTGGGTGGATGTCTGGCCAGGACACCACCTCTCAAGATCTTTTCAGTACCACGCGATGCAGCAGGAAGAAAGAAGAAACAAAACAAAAGGAAAAACAATCAAAATACGTGGATCAGCCACAAAAGGGCTCGCCTCCACGGGGCATGCAAACTTCACTATGAAAAAAAAATTTTACAAGAGGAGACCTCACCCTCAACCCTTACACACCCAATTCTCCCTCATCTGAAGTTTCCTTCACAAAAGCTCTCTCTCTCTTGAAGACCCCCCTGAACCCCTGAAGTGCCTGACGACCGCTGTCCAGGAGCCTCCTGCTCCTTCTCTCTCAGTGCTTCCGCCTCTCTCTCTTCAATCGGGTTCGTACGGGCTTCGTACGGCGCAGGAAACCGATCCCCCACCTCTCTGTTTCACGCACAGGCTTTTTAAAGGGTTAAAACTAGGTTTAAACGTGATTAGAGAGGGATTAGGAGTCCTAAACAAAGCCAAAAAATCTCCTGGACCGTCGGATCAAGATCGGGAGCCACCCATACCGTCGGATCGCGCTCCGGTCCACAGAATAGTGACGTGAACTGTGAGAAACGCGTGGAAAACGCCCACGCGGTCGACAGGCCCAGCAGTAGATCGCTCGGTCCATGGTGGACCGGTGCAAAGGGCCAGCAGGCCGCTGGCCTGGGCCGGCCCGCTCCCGCGCGCGCCTGGGCCGCGCGCCCGCTTGGGCCGCACGCCAGGCTGGGCCGCGCGCCCGCCTGGGCCAGCGGGCCTGGGTCGCGCGTCCCATGCGGGCCTGGGTTGCACGTCCCGTGCGCCGCTGCCGCCCGCCGTCGGTCACCGACGGTCCTCCACTGCCTCGAATCTCGTGCCGATTTCAAAAGCTTGTATCTCCTCCATCCGAGCTCCGTTTCGGGTGATCTTGATCTCGTTGGACTCCATTTTTCGTCGCGAACCTCGCTGTGGGCTCAATGTGGACTGAATCTCGAGGCGTCAAATCCTAACAATTTCTATCTCGACTCGATATTCGACCTCCTCCAAACTCCGAGAGCTTCTGGATCTTCTCGCCCCCATGCCCTGGGGCAATCGCCTGCTGATCATGGATGGGCAAACATGGGAGTCGAGCCAGGCTGCTCGATCCCATCTCCGTCGTATGCTGTGCTCCTCCTGACCTGAGACCTGCTCGAGGTATCATCTTGCGATAATAGGAATCTCACCTTGCGACGTCGCCTCTCATCCTCCCGAGTCTCCTGTCTCATGCCCGATTCGCCTCCTGGAGCTCCACCTCGCTCTGGGCTCTGCCTGGCTCCCGAAGCTCCACCTCGCACTGGGCTCCCCGCTTGGTAATAATGTCCTCTGCTCCCCTTCTTCCCCTCCAGCACAATCCTATCACCGCGTAACACCCTCAGGATTCCTCCACCAGCTACCGTCCTATAGCCTCTCGAATCCAGTCTGCTAAGTGAGATAAGATTCTGCCTGAAATCGGGTATGTATCGGACCTCCCCCAATCTCCTCACTACACCGTCATGTGTCCTCCAGCTGACCGTCCCAATGCCTCTGATCGCACAGCTCGATCCATCCGGCAGATATACAGTACCCTCACTGTTCTCCAGGGAGTCAAACTGCTCCTCTCTGCAACACACATGATAGGGGCATGCAGAATCTAATATCCACTGCTGGGAAGAAGTAGATACCTCGTCAAATATCTCCAGGACATCTCCATCTAAATCGCTGCCGGCCGTCGCTACAGCAGCCACCATCCGATTTTTAAGTTGAGGGCAATCTCTGGCTAGATGCCCCAACTCCTCACACCGGTAACACCTGATTTTGCTCAAGTCCCTCCTGGACTTAGACCGCCCTCGTTGCGATCTCCTGTCGCTCCGTCTACCACCTCCTGCTCCTCCAGAAGCCACCAAAGCTGAGCTACCGCCATCTGAGCTCGAAGCTGGGTTCTCCCTCCTGAGAACCTCATTCTGGAGTATCGCCGCGGTGACCTCGTCCATCTTGATGGTGCTCTTCCCCACTAGAAGAGTAGTCACCAAGGACTCGTACGAAAGGGGAAGCGATGTCAGCAAAACCAGCACCCTGGTCTTCTCCTCAACGTTCTCGCCAACGCTGAGAAGGTCGGTGAGGATCTTCTGGAAGTGGCTCAAATACTCCTACACGCTCTGTCCCTCAGTCATCCGCAGTTGGTAAAACTGCCTCCAGAGGAAAAGAGTGTTGGTGAGAGACTTCGCCATGTACAACTCCTCGAGCGTCGACTACAGCACCATCGGGAAAGTCTCGCTCAGCACATGGATCACCACCTCATCCGCCAGGTACATGCGGATGGTACTTACCGCCTGCATCTGTAGTCGTTTCCAATCCCGCACCTCTATGGTGGTCGGCTTCTCATCGCATAAGAGAGCATCGATCAACCCCTGTTGGATGAGCACG
>NC_025996.2:1044948-1066672 GCF_000442705.2 Elaeis guineensis | reverse complement strand
GCGTACACCCTCGGATTCCATCCCCAGCTACCGTCCTATAGCCTCTCGAATCCAGTCTGCTAAGTGAGATAAGATTCTGCCTGAAATCGGGTATGTATCGGACCTCCCCAATCTCCTCACTACACCGTCATGTGTCCTCCAGCTGACCGTCCCAATGCCTCTGATCGCACAGCTCGATCCATCCGGCAGATATACAGTACCCTCACTGTTCTCCAGGGAGTCAAACTGCTCCTCTCTGCAACACACATGATAGGGGCATGCAGAATCTAATATCCACTGCTGGGAAGAAGTAGATACCTCGTCAAATATCTCCAGGACATCTCCATCTAAATCGCTGCCGGCCGTCGCTACAGCAGCCACCATCCGATTTTTAAGTTGAGGGCAATCTCTGGCTAGATGCCCCAACTCCTCACACCGGTAACACCTGATTTTGCTCAAGTCCCTCCTGGACTTAGACCGCCCTCGTTGCGATCTCCTGTCGCTCCGTCTACCACCTCCTGCTCCTCCAGAAGCCACCAAAGCTGAGCTACCGCCATCTGAGCTCGAAGCTGGGTTCTCCCTCCTGAGAACCTCATTCTGGAGTATCGCCGCGGTGACCTCGTCCATCTTGATGGTGCTCTTCCCCACTAGAAGAGTAGTCACCAAGGACTCGTACGAAAGGGGAAGCGATGTCAGCAAAACCAGCACCCTGGTCTTCTCCTCAACGTTCTCGCCAACGCTGAGAAGGTCGGTGAGGATCTTCTGGAAGTGGCTCAAATACTCCTACACGCTCTGTCCCTCAGTCATCCGCAGTTGGTAAAACTGCCTCCAGAGGAAAAGAGTGTTGGTGAGAGACTTCGCCATGTACAACTCCTCGAGCGTCGACTACAGCACCATCGGGAAAGTCTCGCTCAGCACATGGATCACCACCTCATCCGCCAGGTACATGCGGATGGTACTTACCGCCTGCATCTGTAGTCGTTTCCAATCCCGCACCTCTATGGTGGTCGGCTTCTCATCGCATAAGAGAGCATCGATCAACCCCTGTTGGATGAGCACGTCCTTCACCCTTGCCTGCCATAAGGAGAAATTGCTCTTACCATCAAACTTGTTGATCTCCATCTTGATTGTTCCTGTCTTCTCTATCTTCAGTCTTGCTCACTACCACTGCAATCTGCATCCTTGTACCATCTTGCTCTGATACCACTTGTTGGGTGGATGTCTGGCCAGAACACCACCTCCCAAGATCTTTTCAGTACCATGCGATGCAGCAGGAAGAAAGAAGAAACAAAACAAAAGGAAAAACAATCAAAATACGTGGATCAGCCACAAAAGGGCTCGCCTCCACGGGGCATGCAAACTTCACTATGAAAAAAAAATTTTACAAGAGGAGACCTCACCCTCAACCCTTGTACACCCAATTCTCTCTCACCTGAAGTTCCCCTCACAAAAGCTCTCTCTCTCTTGAAGACCCCCCTGAACCCCTGAAGTGCCTGGTGACCGCTGTCCAGGAGCCTCCTGCTCCTTCTCTCTCAGCGCTTCCACCTCTCTCTCTCTTCAATCGGGTTCGTACGGGCTTCGTACGGTGCAGGAAACCGATCCCCCACCTCTCTGTTTCACGCACAGGCTTTTTAAAGGGTTAAAACTAGGTTTAAAGGTGATTAGAGCGGGATTAGGAGTCCTAAACAAAGCCAAAAAATCTCCTGGACCGTCGGATCAAGATCGGGAGCCACCCATGCCGTCGGATCGTGCTCCGGTCCATGGAATAGTACCGTGGACTGCGAGAAATGCGTGGGAAATGTCCACACGGTCCACAAGCCCAGTCGTAGACCGCCCGGTTCACGGTGGACCGGTGCAAAGGGCCAGCAGGCCGCTGGCCTGGGCCGGCCCGCTCCCGTGCGTGCCTGGGCCGCGCGCCCGACTGGTTCGCGCGCCAGGCTGGGCCTCGCGCTCGCCTGGGCCGCCCGCCCGCCAGGGCCGCGGGCCTGGGTCACGCGTCCCGCGCGGGCCTGGGTCGCACGTCTCGCGCACCGCCGCCTGCGGCCGTCTCGCACTCGTGCCGACTTCAAAAGCTCGTATCTCCTCTATCCGAGCTTCGTTTCGGGTGATCTTGGTCTCGTTGGACTCCGTTTTTCGCTGCGAACCTCGCTGTGGGCTCAATGTGGACTGAATCTTGAGGCGTCAAATCCTAACATATAATTTATGCCATTGAAGAGTGATGGTCTATTGGTGGATTGTCCTTCGATAAGTGAACCTCCCAATATGTTGTCATGATCTTTATCACTTGATCATGAGATCAACAACTAATAGAGAACTAAGGCTTTGATACCAATTATTGCCCAGCAAGACAACCCAAGAAAAAGGGGTGAATTGGGCTACTAAAATTTTTTTGAATTTAAACAAGTATGTGCTATGCTGAAGTGTACATGAGCTGAAAGTGCAACAAATTAAATAGCTGAAAGTAAATGCAAAAGAAGAGAAAGATTACACATACAAACATAGCAGATTTATAGTGGTTTGGTGCATCTCAAGCACCTACATCCACTCCCCAAACGATCTCTTGAAAATTTTTACTATAATCAATCTGATTACAGTGTGTTTATTTTCACCGAGCTTACAAATAAATCCAATTGATTTTAACACAAGCCAACCACTCAAAATCTTTATAAGCCTTGTCTCAAGACTCCCCAAACTATTTCAAGTTTGGTACAATTTCATCCTTCAAGTTTTAGTCCCAGTTGAAACTCTTACAGTCAATTTGAACATGTTGGGCATAAAATACCCTCGGTCGAAGTTCTCGACAGGGTCGACCCTCGCGAGTCTCTTCCGACTTTCGACAACTGTTGGTGAACTCCCGTCACTCCGCCCGGACTCCTACGGGAGCCGGGCTCCGTCCACAATTTCTGCAGCAAGGAAGACTCCGCCCGGACTCCTACGGGAGCCGGGCTCCGTCCACAATTTCTGCAGTAAGGAAGACTCCGCCCGGACTCCTACGGGAGTCGGGCTCCGTCCGTAATTTTTGCAGCAAAGAAGACTCCGCCCGGACTCCTACGGGAGCCGGGCTCCGTCCGTAATTTCTGCAGCAAGGAAGACTCCACCTGGACTCCTACGGGAGCCGGGCCCCGTCCACAATTTCTGCAGCAAGGAAGACTCCGCCCGGACTCCTACGGGAGCCGGGCTCCGTCCGTAATTTTTGCAGCAAAGAAGACTCCGCCCGGACTCCTACGGGAGCCGGGCCCCGTCCGTAATTTTTGCAGCAAAGAAGACTCCACCCGGACTCCTACGGGAGCCGGGCTCCGTCCGCAATTTCTGCAGCAAGAAAGACTCCGTCCGGACTCCTACGGGAGCCAGGCTCCGTCCATAATTTCTGCAGCAAGGAAGACCCCGCCCGGACTCCTATGGGAGCCAGGCTCCGTCCGTAATTTTTGCAGCAAAGAAGACTCCGTCCGGACTCCTACGGGAGCCGGGCTCCGTCCGCAATTTCTGCAGCAAGGAAGACTCCGCCCGGACTCCTACGGGAGCCGGGCTCCGTCCGCAATTTCTGCAGCAAGGAAGACTCTGTCCGGACTCCTACAAGAGCCGGGCTCCGTCCATAATTTCTGCAGCAAGGAAGACTCCGCCCGGACTCCTACGGGAGCCGGGCTCTGTCCGTAATTTTTGCAGCAAAGAAGACTCCGCCCGGACTCCTACGGGAGCCTGGCTCCGTCCGCAATTTCTGCAGCAAAGAAGACTCCGCCCGGACTTTTACGGGAGCCGGGCTCCGTCCGCAATTTCTGCAGCAAGGAAGACTCCGCCCGGAGTCCTACGGGAGCCGGGCTCCGTCCATAATTTCTGCAGCAAGGAAGACTCCGCCCGGACTCCTACGGGAGCCGGGCTCCGTCCGCAATTTCTGCAGCAAGGAAGACTCCGCCTGGACTCCTACGAGAGCCGGGCTCCGTCCACAATTTCTGTACCAAGGAAGACTCCGCCCGGACTCCTACGGGAGCCAGGTTCCATCCGTAATTTTTGCAGCAAAGAAGACTCCGCCTGGACTCCTACGGGAGCCGGGCTCCGTCCGCAATTTCTGCAGCAAGGAAGACTCCGCCCGGACTCCTACGGGAGCCGGGCTCCGTCCACAATTTCTGCAGCAAGGAAGACTCCGCCCGGACTCCTACGGGAGCCGAGCTCCGTCCGTAATTTTTGCAGCAAAGAAGACTCTGCTCGGACTCCTACGGGAGCCGGGCTCCATCCGTAATTTCTGCAACAAGGAAGACTCCGCCCGGACTCCTACGGGAGCCGGGCTCCGTCCACAATTTCTGCAGCAAGGAAGACTCCGCCCGGACTCCTACGGGAGCTGGGCTCCGTCCGTAATTTTTGCAGTAAAGAAGACTCCGCTCGGACTCCTACGGGAGCCGGGCTCCGTCTGCAATTTCTGCAGCAAGGAAGACTCCGCCCGGACTCCTACGGGAGCCGGGCTCCGTCCATAATTTCTGCAGCAAGGAAGACTCCGCCCGGACTCCTACGGCAGTCGGGCTCCGTCCGTAATTTTTGCAGCAAAGAAGACTCCGCCCGGACTCCTACAGGAGTCGGGCTCCGTCCATAATTTCTACAGCAGAAAGACTCCGCCCGGGCTCCTACGGGAGCCGGGCTCCGTCCATGATTTCTGCTGCTGGTAAGCCTTGTCCAGACTCCTACGGGAGCCGGACTTCATTTTTGATTTCAATTGCAGGAAGACTCCACCCGGACTCTTATGGGAGCCGAACTCCGCTTACGACCCCCAATCGCAAGAAGACTGCGTCCGGACTTCTACGAGAGTCAGACTCCGTCTTCTATTCCGACTGCGGAAAGACCTCATCCAAACTTCTACGGGTGCCGGACCTCGCTACCGACTCCAACCGAACTTCGGCCAACAAGTCTGGATCCCCTGACAAGCCACAGTAACGGCCACGACTCTGCTCCACTCCCTGCGGCAGACCCTGCGTAGCCCCATTACTCCCTGACAAGCCGTATTAACGGCCACGACTCTGCTCCACTCCCTGCGGCGGATTCTGTGCGAGTCCACCACTCCCTGACAAGTCACGACAGTGGATGCCGCTCCACTCCCCGTAACTGATTCCACGTGGAAAGCCACGGCGATAGCCACGATCCCGCTACACCACCCTCCGCAATAAATTTCTCCTGACTCCGGACGGCCCACGACTAGACAGTTTCAGACGTCGCCATCAATTTGTTGCCCCCTCCGTCTATAAAAGGGGAACCCCAGATACGTTATTCCATAGGCTCTCGTTATTACCTAAAAACTTTGCTAAAATTTTCGTTCGAGCACTCCATTCTTGTTGAGGCAGAGAACTGACTTGAGCGTCGGAGGATCTTGCCGGAGCAACCCCACCTCCGGTTTAGACTTCTTTTGCAGGTCCCGGCGGCGACCGCGACTCCCTCGACTCCAGCTTCTCCGACGCAAGCGGATTTTTGCACCAATAAGATTGGCGCTAGAGGAAGGGCGCTGTGTCTTCGCAGCATCCTTGTTCTTAACGGAGCACTCAACGGGACCGCCTCCGGTCATCTTCTCCGGCACCCACTCCTCCTTTCCCCCACTGGATCCTCGCCCGATGCCTTCTCGCGAAGCATCCGCGCAGCTACCCACGGCCTCCGCAGCCATATCTCAGACCCCGGTCTCGCCTCTGGTTTTTCAGGCCTCGCGCCCTCCGGCTATGGTCGCCGGCATGGAGTGGCCGGGCGATCGACCTCCGACGGATTTCGCCAACACCATCTCGGGAGGATCCCGACAGAAAATGACCAACATACCGGCTGTATCCCCCAAGCGGCAAAAGACTGAAGAGCCCATAACCTTTACCGAAGAAGACACTCAGGGAGTCCAATTCCCTCATAACGACACGGTCGTAGTTTTCTTGAATATAGCAAATTATGACGTCCGTCGCGTTCTTGTCGACAATGGAAGTTCGGCCGACATCTTGTTCTACGACGCTTTTTCAATAATGTCCACTCTTGACAGCCATCTGAGGCCGATTAGCTCCCCTCTGGTAGGGTTTACCGGCGACGTCGTTCCGGCGGAAGAAATAATAACTTTGACTGCGGCCGCAGGTCAATATCCAAGGCAATCCAGGGCCCTGGTGAATTTCTTGGTGGTGAAGGCGCCATCTGCCTACAATGCAATCCTCGGCCGACCTGACCTCAATGCTCTCCGAGCCATCGTATCGACCACCATTTGAAGTTGAAGTTTCCCACCAGCCAGGGGACCGGAGAGGTCCGGGGAGACCAAGCCCTGGCCAGACACTGCTACAATATAGCTTTGCGAAGAAGCGATCAATTTGACCCCTGCCCCGTCGATGGACTGGATGCTCGCGATGACCTCACCGAAGAGAAGGGCGCCCCAATCGAAGATCTGGTACCAATCTCTTTGAATGACGAAAATGCGGAGCATGTAGCGATGATCGGCTCCAACCTAGGGGAGGAGGTGCGGACGCGTCTCATTGATTTTCTACGAAGGAATGCGAACATTTTCGCTTGGGTTCCAGCAGACATGCCGGAGATTGATACGGAAGTCATGGAGCATCATCTGGCCGTCGATCCAAAGCATCGACCGACGAAAGAAAAAATTCGAAGTCATGCTCCGGAGAGGCAGAAGGCGATAGCCGAGGAAGTGGATAAGCTCCTTAAGGCCGGATTCATTAAGGAAGTCAATTATCCTGATTGGATTTCCAACGTCGTCCTGGTCAAAAAAGCAAACGGCAAGTGGAGGATGTGCATAGACTTCAAAAAGCTGAATAAGGCCTGTCCAAAGGACAGCTACCCCCTTCCCAGAATCGATCAACTGGTGGATGCGACCTTGGGCCATGAGCTCTTCACCTTCATGGATGCGTTCTCCAGCTATAATCAAATTAGAATAGCGTCGGAAGATGAAGAAAAGATGGCTTTCATCACTAATCGTGGCCTTTACTATTACAGGGTCATGCCTTTCGGCCTCAAGAATGCGGGCGCAATCTACCAACGGTTGGTGAACAAAATCTTCAAAGAGCAGATCGGCCGTAACATGAAGGTCTACGTGGACGATATGCTCGTAAAAAGTAAATCTTCCAGAGATCATGTCGTCGACCTTGAGGAGACCTTCGACGCTCTCCGAAAATATAGAACGAAGCTGAACCCAACTAAATACGCTTTCGGCGTAACCTCAGGAAAGTTCTTGGGCTTCATGGTATCGGAGCGCGGGATCGAGGCCAATCCAGAGAAAATTCGCGCCATCTAGGAGATGACCGCCCCAAAGTCGATAAAAGAGGTTCAGCGCCTCACGGGAAGGATAGCGGTCCTTAATCACTTCGTCGCAAGGTCGGCCGAACGGTGCTTGCCCTTCTTTCAAACCCTCAAACAGCCGAAGAACTTCTGTTGGACCTCTGAGTGCCAACAAGCATTCGAAGAATTAAGGAGCTACCTTGGCTCACCCCCACTGTTAGCAAAGCCTGAGCTTGGGGAGGAGCTATTTTTATACCCGACGGTCTCTCCCATGGCCCTCGCGGCCGTCCTTGTCAAAGAAGAAATGAAAGTCCAGCGGCCAATCTACTACGTTAGCCGCGCGTTGAGGGACGCCAAGACCAGGTATACTAAATTAGAAAAATTGACTTACGCCTTGTTGATTGCAGCCCGGAGGCTCCGACCCTACTTTCAAGGGCATACCGTGATGCTACTCACCGACCAACCAATCAAGGCGGTTTTGCACCGGGCGGACACCTCCGGGAGGATGGCAAAATAGGCGATCGAGCTCACGGAATTCGACATCAACTATCGACCCAGGCCAGCAGTGAAGGTCCAAATACTGACAGATTTCATAGTAGAGTGTACCATCCCGGAGGAGGCTGAACCTGAACAAAGCAAAGTTGACAACCTGAAGTCCCAACCGAACTCCTCCGAAGAAGAGGCCGATCCCTCTGATCGCTTTTGGGCCCTCTATGTGGACGGATCTTCCAACATGTCGGGCGCAGGTGCAGGCCTGATCTTGGTCAGTCCGGAGGGAGTCATCGCGGAATACGCTCTGCGTTTCCAGTTCTCCGCAACAAACAATGGAGCGGAATATGAAGCTCTGATCGCAGGACTAAGGATCGCCAAAGAGCTGGGAATAAGTCAGCTCCGGGTGCACAGTGACTCTCAACTAGTGGTGGGGAAAGTTAGCGGGAGTTACGAAGCACGGGAGGACAGTATGGCCAAATACCTTGAGAAGGTAAAGGAGCTCACCTCCGCCTTTAGCAGCTTCAACATTAGACAGATTCCAAGGTTGAAAATACCAGGGCTGACCTTCTCTCCAAGCTGGCGACGTTGGCTCCGGCCAAATTGCCCAAAGGTGTTGCCCAGCTATGCAACCCAAGAGGGGGGGGTGAATTGGGTTTCTAAAAATTTAGACTTAATTTATAACATATGATGAACAAGACAAAGATTTTAATTCAATATTAATTATCTGAAGCAGAATTGCAAGGATATAATAAAGAAATAAGGTAAAGCGATAAAGCACACCACAAACACAAGGATTTATAGTGGTTCGGTGCCAACCTTGCACCTACATCCACTCCCCAAGCTCCTACTTGGGAATTTCAATCCACTATGCTTGTATTCAACCTGAATACAAAACGTCGGAAACTCCGACACTAGCTATCCCAAGCTAGATCACTTGTTTTTCGGGTACAAGTAAACCCAAAATACTCCGATTTCAGGTTCGGATCAACCTTTCCTTGTTTTGGAAATCCTCCAAAAATAAGAACAAAAACTCACAAAGAGTTAGAAAATTTTGAGCACAGATTAATACAATAACAGCTCCTTAAATGAGCGAATATAACAATAAAAACTTTACTCAAATGAAGAACCCCTTTTCGGATTTTCTCAAGGTGGATGAACGCTTGAACGAATGCTTGAGAAGAGGTTGATTGTTGATTGAAGATCTCTTGAAAGCTTTGAAAGATCTCTAGATCAAGTTTGAACAATAGGCTTGAAAGATCCTCTTGAATGCTCTTGCTTTTCTCTTTCACAATCTCTCTTGTATATTGTGGATCCTCTCTCTTTTTCTTTTTGGATATTTCGTTGATCTCAGGCTTTTTCGTGCAGATTTCGGATCCTCTCTTCTGTTTTTCTCATTTTTGATTTCACGTTTGATCTGCTATTTAATCTGCAATTTCTTTCATTATTTAAAGCATTTTATGACATTAGAAGCAAGAGAAAATAATTTAGGCAGATAAAGAGCCGTTAGAGCAATTTTAGGAAGAATAAAAGGCAATTAAAATGGGCAAAAAAATAACCGTTGCTGACATTTTCCATCGCAGGGGTCGACTCATGAGTCGACTCATGCTTCAGGGGTCGACTCATGAGTCGACCTCTGTTGCAAAAACCAGAGAATGCGTTTCTGAAAATTCTTGGCTCAAATTAGCAGGGGTCGACTCATGAGTCGACTCATGCCTTGTGGGTCGACTCATGAGTCGACTCACAGGTCGTGCCAAGCCAGAAAACTAGCGTGCCAAGGAAAATTTTTGCGTGCCAATCAGCTCACAGTGCCATGAGTTGACTCATGAGTCGACTCATGCACTTCAAACCTTCATAACTTCAAAAATATAAGTCCAAACACAATGAAATCTTCATCAATAGATTTCAAATCATTTGTTCTACCAAATGGTACTATCAAATCAGGATTTTAGTGAAATTACAATTTTACCCTTGAAGAGCATAAGGATTTTTTTTATTTTAAAATTATTTGTATCCCTTCAATCTGCTTTGTAATCATCAAAATCAATCTAGGAGCAACAAAAGGCATCCTCTTTGAAGTTTTAAAATACCCGAGTACAGAAGAATCGTGGTCCATGATGGAGATTGACCACGAGCCCAGCTGGGTCGACCCATTGATAATCTACCTTAGAGATGGAGTTCTCCCCCAGGATGCGAAAGAAGCTCGGAAACTTCGAAATCAAGCCTCCCGATACATCCTTTATGAGGATAAATTGTACAAGAGATCATACTCCTTGCCCCTCTTAAAATGTCTCCGGTCCTCGGAAGCTGACTACGCCTTGTGGGAAGTACATGAAGAAATTTGCGGAAACCATTTGGGGGCTAGATCTTTATCCCACAAGTTGCTCCGCCAAGGATATTACTGGCCAACAATTTATCATGATTCGATTGAATATGTCAAAAAGTGTGATCGATGCCAGAGATACGCCAACGTCCAGAGACAGCCCGCCACCGAGCTCACACCCTTGAGTGCCCCATGGCCTTTTGCACAATGGGGGATGGACATCCTTGGCCCCTTTTCCATGGCGTCTGGGCAAAGGAAGTTCCTCCTTGTAGCGATCGACTACTTCACCAAATGGGTTGAAGCCGAACCACTAGCGAAAATCACAGAAGCAAAAGTGCAAGATTTCATTTGGAAGTCGATCGTGTGTAGGTTCAGTCTGCCTAGAACCCTAATCACTGATAATGGACGGCAATTCGCGGGAGCAAAATTCGTCGAATTCTGTGAAGATCTAAACATCTCCCACAAGTTCACATCAGTAGCCCATCCCCAGACGAATGGCGAAGCTGAGGTGACCAACAGAACCCTTTTGCAGGGAATTAAGACAAGGCTCGAAAAAACGAAGGGAACTTGAGCGGACGAACTTTATCATGTGTTGTGGGCGTATCGAACTATCCAGAGACTACCTACGGCGGAGACCCCCTTTGCTTTAGCCTTCGGTACGGAAGCCGTCATCCCAATCGAGCTTAAACTCCCGTCGGCATGAGTCGTGGCATTCGACGAACATCAAAATTCGCAAAGTCTTAGAGCCAACCTTGACCTGCTGGAAGAAAGATGGGAGATAGCTCAGGTTCGAATGGCAGCCTACAGACAGAAAGTCGCTCGATATTACAATGCCCGGGTCAAGAACAAAGCCTTTAGAGCAGGAGATCTAGTGCTTCGATGAGCCGCTGTCTCGCAACCTCAGGATCGGGAGAAACTCGCCCCAAACTGGGAAGGACCGTATGAAGTCAAAGAAGTAGTCTGGCCCGAAACTTATTATCTTAAGGAACTCGGAGGAGCCGACCTCCCACGACCGTGGAGCTCGAAAAACTTACGGATGTACTACCAATAACTTCATTTTAATTGAAAGTTGCATGCCTGTATGTCTTTGGACAATTCAAACAAACTGTATCAGAAACGAAAGGAAAACCTCGTCCCGACAAAATCGAAGGCCCGGTTCCATTTAGATCGGATGGGGGGAGAGGCCCTGCAACGCCCATATGCACCCCCACAGCCCTGCTAGGGACAGGAGAAAAACCTTGCCCTAACTTGAGCAAAGTCGAAGGCCCGATTTCATTTAGACCGGATGGGGGGAGAGGCCCTGCAACGCCCATATGCGCCCCCACAGCCCTGTTAGGGACAGGAGAAAAACCTCGCCCTAACTTAAGCAAAGTCGAAGGCCCGGTTCCATTTAGACCGGATGGGGGGAGAGGCCCTGCAACGCCCATATGCGCCCCGGCAGCCCTGTTAGGGACAGGAGGAATACCTCGCCCTAACTTGAGCAAAGTCGAAGGCCCGGTTTCATTTAGACCGGATGGGGGGAGAGGCCCTGCAACGTCCATATGCGCCCCCACAGTCCTGTTAGGGATAGGAGGAAAACCTCGCCCTAACTTGAGCAAAGTCGAAGGCCCGATTTCATTTAGACCAGATAGGAGGAGAGCCCCTGCAATGCCCATATGCGCCCCCACAGCCCTGATAAGGACAGGAAGAGAACCTTGCCCTAGCTTGAGCAAAGTCGAAGGCCCAGACTCCTACGGGAGACAGACTCCGTCCGCGACTTCTACCGCAAGGAGGATTCCGCCCAGACTCCTACGGGAGTCGGGCTCCGTCACCAACTTCAACCGATGGTAAGCTCCGCCCGGACTCCTACAGGAGCCGGGCTCTGTCCATAATTTCTGCAGCAAGGAAGACTCCGCCCGGACTCCCACGGGAGCCGGGCTCCATCCGCAACTCGAATCATAGGGAGGACTCCGTCCGGACTCCTACGGGAGCCGGGCTTCATCACCAACCTCAACTGCTGGTAATCCTCGTACGGACTCCCAAGGGAGCCGAACTTCGCCTCGACTTCGCCTACGGGAGCCGAACTCCCATAGCCTCGCTGAGAGCTGAGGAAAAATCCCAAGCGAAAAAGAAAAAGAAAGGCGATGGACCACATCAGCGACGATTGGAAAACAAACAGCGTCCAAGGTGCAGAGAACCCTGTCACAGCAGGGATTGGGGCTCCCATCAGGAGTCCCTGCTTTCAAGGAAGCTTTCGATGCAAATCCAAGGTAGGACAACTTCCTCAGGGTGACAGAAGCTCAGACCTCCGAGCTCAAGCCCTGAGGGAGACACCAAGCCTGAATGGCCCCCAGGCGAGTCTGTGGCCACTGACGGAAAGGATGGGTCGATACGATGGCAACCGGGTATCTTTGAACGATGCAAAAATCAAAAAGGAGCTCGATAAACGATAATTCAACATGAATAAAAGGGCCACCGGTGACCTAAGGACGACGTCAAAAAAAAAAAAAAGAAGAGAAGAGAGAAGAAAGAAGAAGAAAAGATGAGAAAAGGAAGGAAGTTCGACAGACAACAATTCGATGCAAAGTGTGGACGAGGTAACAAATCTCCTTCTCATTTTTCAACTAACAAGATGTACGTTACAAGACCCGGAGGGCCAGAAAAGAATACATTATTACAAGGCTCGAGAACACGGCTTGGAAAGGATACATCGGAGGCCGCTTCAAGCTGCAAACTTCTCTTCCCGTTTCTGTCCTTCCTAGCCGCGTTTTCCAGCGCGTATGGCAGGCCTATTGGCTCTCGCCCCACCTTGTTTCGCTCCATCTCTGAAGTCCCGACCCCAGGGGGAAAAAGATGGGATAGGTTTTAGGGGGCGGTAAGGGCAACGGCAGCAGCGACGAAGACCTGTTTCATGAAGAACCGGAGTCACTCCGGAGGCAGCGGTGGCGCCAGAGATATGCGCCATCACCGAATGCTCCGTGACAGCCGCCGTGCAAAATGTTTCGGTAAGATCGGCATGCGCTACTTCCACCGTCCCCGCAACAAGTTTTACTGCCCCACTGTCGATGCTGACCGCTTCTGGTCCCTCGGCCCCGACGACATCAAGGATCCCGCCACAGCTTGTGACGACAGTTCTGCCCTCCTGACCGGTATCATTCCGTCTTGCTACTCCAAAATTTTCAGGCAGAACGCCTTTGCCGGTGGTCCCCGTTATTAAACCCCTGTCGTTGAAGAAATTCTTCCTCGAGCCCCCTTTGAAGCGATGGGGACCTTCAGCGGCCGCTCGATGACCGAAGAACTCGCAGATCGCTGCTCTCCTCCTTGCCTTCCTCCAAGCCCTTGGCATCCTCTTGAGGATGGCCTCCGGGGTGGAGGACCTGGTGGGGAAACCCCTTAGAGAGGAATCGGGGTGCGAAAGATGGCAGAGAGACGGCAAAGACCGGCGCGGAGGACGCTCGGAGTTGGCAGGGGCACTGAGAGAGTGGCTGAGTAGCTGGGCTCTCGGACGAAAGAAAAGTGCCGTCCTTTTGGCGGAGTAAAGCCCCGAAGGAAGGGTAGGGGGTTTAAATAGGTAGCGGATCTTAGCGCAATTATGGTGGCGGGTGTCTCTAGACCAACCGGTGCTTACCACGTGTCCCGCGCGTCCCACTCACCGCTATCGAGGATTGACTGTTCGCAAATTTCTATGGCGCGACACTTGGGATCACATCTCGGTGGGAGTTCCGAAAAGACTATTCGGGTCGCCCTAATCGAAAAAAGGGCTCTGGCATGCACGCATTAAATGCCGACATATCTGAGGACGGTTGCGCCCGGATGTCAGGGGGAGAACTTCGACTGCGACAACCTCTCCGTACTTCCTTCATTCGAAATTCAAACTCGAAAGTGGGGGGACTGGTGTTGGGCATAAAATACCCTCGGCCGAAGTTCTCGGCAGGGTCGACCCTCGCGAGTCTCTTCCGACTTTCGACAACTGTTGGTGAACTCCCATCGCTTCGCCTGGACTCCTACGGGAGCCGGGCTCCGTCCACAATTTCTGCAGCAAGGAAGACTCCCCCCGGACTCCTACGGGAGCCGGGCTCCGTCCGCAATTTCTGCAGCAAGGAAGACTCCGCCCGGACTCCTACGGGAGCCGGGCTCCGTCCACAATTTCTGCAGCAAGGAAGACTCCGCCCAGACTCCTACGGGAGCTGGGCTCCGTCCGTAATTTTTGCAGCAAAGAAGACTCCGCCTGGACTTCTACGGGAGCCGGGCTCCGTCCGCAATTTCTGCAGCAAGGAAGACTCCGCCCGGACTCCTACGGGAGCTGGGCTCCGTCCACAATTTTTGCAGCAAGGAAGACTCCGCCCGGACTCCTACGGGAGCCGGGCTCCATCCGTAATTTTTGCAGCAAAGAAGACTCCGCCCGGACTCCTACGGGAGCCGGGCTCCGTCTGTAATTTTTGCAGCAAAGAAGACTCTGCCCGAACTCCTACGGGAGACGGGCTCCGTCCGCAATTTCTGCAGCAAGGAAGACTCCGCCCGGACTCCTACGGGAGCCGGGCTCCGTCAATAATTTCTGCAGCAAGGAAGACTCCGCCCGGACTCCTACGGGAGTCGGGCTCCGTCCATAATTTTTGCAGCAAAGAAGACTCCGCCCGGACTCCTATGGGAGCCGGGCTCCGTCCGCAATTTCTGCAGCAAGGAAGATTCCGTCCGGACTCCTACGGGAGCCGGGCTCCGTCCATAATTTCTGCAGCAAGGAAGACTCCGCCCGGACTCCTACGGGAGCCGAGCTCCGTCCGTAATTTCTGCAGCAAGGAAGACTCCGCCCGGACTCCTACGGGAGCCGGGCTCCGTCCATAATTTCTGCAGCAAGGAAGACTCCACTCGGACTCCTACGGGAGCCGGGCTCCGTCCGTAATTTTTGCAGCAAAGAAGACTCCGCCCGGACTCCTACGGGAGCCGGGCTCCGTCCGCAATTTCTGCAGCAAAGAAGACTCCGCCCGGACTCCTACGGGAGTCGGGCTCCGTCCACAATTTTTGCAGCAAGGAAGACTCCGCCCGGACTCCTACGGGAGCCGGGCTCCGTCCATAATTTCTGCAGCAAGGAAGACTCCGCCCGGACTCCTACGGGAGCCAGGCTCCGTCCGTAATTTCTGCAGCAAGAAAGACTCCGCCCGGACTCCTACGGGAGCCGGGCTCCATCCACAATTTCTGCAGCAAGAAAGACTCCGCCCGGACTCCTACGGGAGCCGGGCTCCGTCCGTAATTTTTGCAGCAAAGAAGGCTCCGCCCGGACTCCTACGGGAGCCGGGCTCCATCCGCAATTTCTGCCGCAAGGAAGACTCCGCCCGAACTTCTACGGGAGCCGGGCTCCGTCCATAATTTCTGCAGCAAGGAAGACTCCGCCCGGACTCCTACGGGAGCCGGGCTCCGTCCGTAATTTTTGCAGCAAAGAAGACTCCGCCCGGACTCCTACGGGAGCCGGGCTCCATCCGCAATTTCTGCAGCAAGGAAGACTCCGCCCGGACTCCTACGGGAGCCGGGCTCCGTCCGTAATTTCTGCAGCAAAGAAGACTCCGCCCGGACTCCTACGGGAGCCGGGCTCCGTCCGCAATTTCTGCAGCAAGGAAGACTCCGCCCGGACTCCTACGGGAGCTGGGCTCCGTCCACAATTTCTGCAGCGAGGAAGACTCCGTCCAGACTCCTACGGGAGCCGAGCTCCGTCCGTAATTTTTGCAGCAAAGAAGACTCCGCCCGGACTCCTATGGGAGCCGGGCTCCGTCCACAATTTCTGCAGCAAGGAAGACTCCGCCCGGGCTCCTACGGGAGCCGGACTCCGTCCACGACTTTTGCCGCTGGTAAGCCTTGTCCAGACTCCTACGGGAGCCAGACTTCATTTTTTATTTCAATTGCAGGAAGACTCCGTCCGGACTCCTACGGGAGCCGAACTCCGCCTACGACCCCCAACCGCAAGAAGACTGCATCCGGACTTCTATGAGAGTCAGACTCCGTCTTCTATTCCGACTGCGGGAAGACCTCGTCCAAACTCCTACGGGTGCCGGACCTCGCTACCGACTCCAACCGAACTTTGGCCAACAAGTCTGGATCCCCTGACAAGCCACAGTAACGGCCACGACTCTGCTCCACTCCCTACGACGGACCTTGCGTAGCCCCATTACTCCATGACAAGCCGTATTAACGGCCACGACTCTGCTCCACTCCCTGTGGCGGATTCTGTGCGAGTCCACCACTCCCTGACAAGTCACGACAGCGGATGCCGCTCCACTCCCCGTAACTGATTCCACGTGGCAAGCCACGGCGATAGCCACGATCCCGCTACACCACCCTCCGCAATAAATTCTTCCTGACTCCGGACGACCCACGACCAGACGGTTTCAGACGTCGCCATCAATTTGTTGCCCCCTCCGTCTATAAAAGGGGAACCCCAGATACGTTATTCCATAGGCTCTCGTTATTACCTAAAAACTCTGCTAAAATTTTCGTTCGAGCACTCCATTCTTGTTGAGGCAGAGAACTGACTTGAGCGTCGGAGGATCTTGCCGGAGCAACCCCACCTCCGGTTTAGACTTTTTTTGCAGGTCCCGGTGGCGACCGTGACTCCCTCGACTCCAGCTTCTCCGACGCAAGCGGATTTTTGCACCAACAGAACAGAAATTCAGAATAACAAACAAAAAATCCTTTGGCGGTTGGATTGTTGTTGTTGTACGTTGTAGCTCTCCTTTGAAGAAGCTTTGAATGCTTGTAGTTAATACTCTTGTTTCTCCTTGAATGCACTCGAAAAATCAAAAGAAAATTAATTGGAAGTGGTTGGATTCTCTTGAAAGCTATTGAATGCTTAAAGTACTCTTTTTCCTCATGAACAGTTATTTTCACTTATTTTTTTATATTTTCTTTTATCTCTTGATCATTCCCTCCAACCTCAGACTATTTTGAACTTGATTCTAGCCATTTTATGACCATTGGAGGTGGAAAATAGTCGTTAAAATATTTTTCAAAATAAAAAATGACTTCTACAAAACTAGCCGTTATGTCTGTCAGACAGCGTCGAGCTGGCTCGAATTATTCTTGAGTCAGCTCGAACAGTATTTTTCAAAAATTCAACATTCTATTCTACTGAGAGAGCCGGCTCGATCTTGCTTCGAGTTGGCTCGAACTGCATGCTTGAAAATCATCTTTCTGTTTATTTGAGAGAGCCGGTTTGGATCTCATTTCAAGTTGGCTCGACTCAAAGAACCCAGAAATCATCTTTCTATTACTCTGAGAGAGCCGGCTCGGATCCATCTCGAGCCGACTCGACTGCGTACCAAGCTAAAACAGTGAGGAAGTACTGTGCCAGAGTTGGCACGATTTTTGGGTGAGTCAGTTTGACTTACTTGAGGTGCTTTTTCTAGTATCAATTTTTTTCAAAATCAGTTTCTCTTGACTCAATTAATCTTCAATAATATTTGAAGTCTTTCAACGACTTTTTTTCTCTACAAAAATATTCTTTGATATATTTAAAAAATATTAATATTGAATTATGCTCTAATATGTTGTGATCATCAAAATCATTCCTAAGGATAATAGATCACACAATAGATATGGGCCACCA
Organism: Elaeis guineensis; assembly: GCF_000442705.2. Classification (NCBI taxonomy): domain Eukaryota; kingdom Viridiplantae; phylum Streptophyta; class Magnoliopsida; order Arecales; family Arecaceae; genus Elaeis; species Elaeis guineensis. The sequence continues at coordinate 1,049,081 of NC_025996.2, read as the reverse complement.
TCGATAGATATGGTAAGGAGCACGGTCAGCTGTCTGATCGGATGTTTCAGTGCCTCTCAGCCATCCGATGGTGCAAATCCAACCCGCCTCTCTCGTACGTCGCGATGTGGACCAGGCCAACTGTTGTGTGGACCGCATGTGGACCGGCCGCTGGTATATGGTACATCGAGTGGTCTTTTGGGCTTAACTGCGTTGGGTTTGTGAGTCAATTTGGGTTGATTTTGAGCTCAATTTGGCTATGAATTCGGCTTAGATCTGAGTATTCATTCAGAATCCATTTTGAGTCCAATTTGCTCCTAATTTGAGTCTTTTTAACTTGTGAATCGGGTTCTTTATATTGACAATCATCTTTTCTGCAAAAGATAAATAGAAGCATCAATTTTTAAAGAATAAAAATCAATTAATATATATTTTGATACTTTTTATTAATATATTTATAGTACTTATCACCTCATAATATCTCTGTTCCCCTTAAGATGGTCTTGAGAGTCAGTGGAACCATCGAATGGCTCCAATGTGGGCATCTTGAACTGAGATGGAGATAGTTCGCTTAAGATTTCGACAGAAAAGGAGATCTCAGGTGGAAATCTTTCTTACTTTGAGAAGGCCCACCAAGTTGTACCTCCATGAGTCTTTTCTCAAGATCCTGTAGCTTATGTTCAAAGCTCTCTTCTCGTGGTGGCTTCTTGCTGCAGGGGTCAATTCTGCTTCGTAAGAGCATTCCTCCTAATCAAGAAAGCGCTCCTAATGGGGTTCTTGACGAATCGATTGATGGCTATACTGTGATAGAACTTTTTGGGGAATCGACTCTGGCCGCTATTTTGCAGTATGTTAGAGCTATTGTATAGCGGCAGTAAGGACCTGGACTTATTGAACCAGGAGGTTGAATTACTGCACATCGATCATCAACGGAGGTTGAGGTTGAACGATCTCCGATGCGACTCGCGGAGAACATGGAGTCAGATTCTGCACCTTCTTTACCATTTTTTCATAGAATTTTTGAGACAGGTTCTTCCTCTAGCATCAATCTGTTGCAGTAAAGCTTCAGGAGATGGTGGAGATCTGTGTTAGAGAGCTGATCGAGGCCGAATCGATGCTGACTATGGTCTGGCCTATAAAGAAGTCTCAGAAATCGATGGGGTACCCTCCGATTTAGGATCTTTCGATGCTTAAGTCAGCTAGAGCCTTGAGAACAGATAGTAAAAATGGAGAAGAAAGAGATGCACGAAATAAGGATTTGAGTAGAGAGTGGGGTTTCGAGCTTCCTTCGATGGAGAAGTCGAGATTGATTTCAGCAGAGTGTTGACTCTGTAAATATGAGATTTGGACTTACCTTCCGGAAGGATATTCTGCCCCTCTATTTATAAAAGGGCATTGTTTGGGCCATTAAGGCCGTTTAAAATTTGTTAGACCGTTATTTTGTTATAACGGAATGGCCAGTTGGATGGCAACTATAGGCCATTGGCCTAAGTGGAGATTAGCTGTAGTATAGCTGGAAGATAGCTGTGATATAGCTAGAGAGCAGCTGGTGCTCCATCGAAGTTTGACTGTGGTGTCGACATCGGTGATAAACCGATTTGACCATATCAGTGATGTCGGTGATTGATCGATCTTAGTTTAAGGTGCTGATGGTGAGAACGGTATAAGTCCGATCTCAACTATTGAGCCGATTGCTGTTGCTGACGAGGTCAGTGATAGACCGATCTCAGTATGAGCTGCTTGGTTAAAACCAATCTTGGGAGAGTAGACTGGCAGAGCGGTATTTTGCCGATCTTGTCTTGTAGCAGGATTCGAGTCTGTCACTTGGGTAACTGGGAGGGTGGTACATAACCGACCTCACTTATAGCTGTAATACCAGATCGGCGTTCAACCGACCTTGATGCAGAATCAACTATACTTGCTGTGTCGCCTGCTACCAGATTGGGGATTTCTTTGATGCTGCCATGTGGCCAGCGGTGATTAGTGATACCAACAATGGCCATCCATTCTGACTAAATAGACATGCAGATTGGATTACATTTTATGTGGCGAGTCACTTTCGTGGAGGTCTTCGGGTGGATTATAGATATGCTCCTTGTGGGTGGTTTATACATCTTTCTCGAGCGCAGCTGGATCTCATGTCAGCCCCCTCTTCTTTCTCATGGCAAAGAATAATAGAGTAAAAGGCTGGGTGTTGTTAACCTACGAAAGCCCTATCGGTATCCAACTTATACCAAGTTTTGTGGGTTTGATCCGGAGATGGATATGTTTGAGTCCTTGCAACCACTTTGGACGCAAGCCACAGACAGGCAGGCACCTCCACCCAAGCTAAACAACACAACGGACTGAACCTGGCCTATAAATTTGAACACTGTTCCAATGAAGTATGCATTGGGACTTAGTTCTAAATAACATATAGTGCCACTCCTCTCGGACCAATTACCGAGGATCAACGCAATTGCCCAAGTACTTCTCTCGTTGCCACATTTTTCCATTATGTTTATTTCCCAACCCCCACCGCCATCCCCCACTCCATTATTTCCCTTCCGATACATATCCCCCCTTTTCATTTGTTGATTCAAAATCTTTTGAATGCTGCAACGTTGTCTCAAGAGTGCACGTTTCTGAATCAGGATGACGAAGTACCCAACCGGTCCTTCATCTTTTTTTCTTGTTCCCCTCGTTTCCAACCCTCAGCTGCTGCAATGCTTTTGGGTCAACCCACTGGTTTGGACCGACGCTGTGGAGCTCCATATCCAATTACGCATCCCTATCGACGTCTATATATATATAGGTTTGATTTATCCAATTTTTGGTTTCTGTCTTAGCGTCGATCCATAGTTCCACTTGTAGGATATCAGTTCTACGGGAAAATAGGGAGAAAAAAATGCTACACCCATGACTCTTGCACCAGATCTTATTGTCTATATAATACCGCGTGGATCCTCTGCTATACATCGCACTGTACGGTGCACAGCGTACTCCATCCATCGCATGACCGTGCATGACCGTATGCAACAGACATGCATCCGCACGAGACCGTCCATCGCATGATGGACGGTATGCTGTGCACTTTCATCGTGCGGTGCACAGCCAAGAACCCAAGCTTTATACAATATGCACTACGTGGCCGTATACAGTGAGTCCAATCATTGACGGTGCATTGAGATAAATACTTGATGAATGGGACCTATAAAAATCAGCGATCGTGATTGCCAGCATGCATCGCTACATGGTGTACAAGATATGGGCAATAATTTCTTCCCGTGCAGGCAATGGATGTTGATTCCCAACTATTATTATACTTAATTAAAAAAATGTTTGGAAGTCAAACTCCTCAAAAACTCGATTTGCATGGATGTTTTGATTTTATTTTTTACATTCAGAATAGGTAAGGAAATATGCGCTTTGAAAAACTCCAAGGAACCTCTAAAAGTGAGCTATGCAATGGGTGTGCAAGGAAACCGATGGAATCGTAAAATCAATCCGAACCATTATTTACGATTTGGTTTGAAATTATTTTTTTCAAGTTTAGTGCAATTTTAATTTAAAAATTTTGAAAATTAAAAAAATCAGCTCAATTTTAATTTCAATTTAAAAATAATTGTGCCAAATTGAACTATCCTGTGGATATATATATATATAATATTACATATGAATTACCACCAGTTAATTGGTGGCTATTAGATCTGGCATTAGTTATTCTTGCAATCATTGAAATAGGACTAGAGGTACAATTGAGCTGAACCACATCGACTAATTAGAAGTTCGGATTTGACTTGATTCAAAATATTCAAATTTAAAATTCGCTCAAGTTCAACCGAATTTTAATATCCCAAGCTCGAGTTTGGCTCGATAAAAAATAAATAAATCTCGAGATCGATTCGATTTGATTCGAATATGAACCGAGCCATACGCGAGCTTGAATTTGAGTTCGAAATCGAATCTCATTATACAAATAATATATATAATAATATATATTATAAAAAATAATATTATTAAAAATATAGATAAATTCGGATAAATTTGTGAGCTTTCAAACCGAATATTCTACTATTCGAGCTTGACTCGAAAAGCTATTCAAGCTACTGGTGCTCAACTCGAGTTTGATAATAATCGAGCCAAATCGAGCTCGAGTTGTTCGCTAGCGGTTC